>NC_046220.1:51321-336321 GCF_011004875.1 Balearica regulorum gibbericeps
GAGTATTTTGCTAGTATTATATTTATAATTATACTTATATATTAGCGCTATTGCAGTGAGTGCATTTATCAACGGCAATTCCAAACTCTTTATATCTGTTGTTTTAATAAACTTTCTATTAGTTTCAACCTTGCAAAACTGTCTCAGTGAAAGTCCTTTGGGGGCTCCAACAGGCAAACATTCACTCTTGATATGTGGCTGTATATAATCCTTTAGACATAAACCATCGACCAAGTCTGGGATTAAGACTGGACCCAGCCACACCAAGGCTCCTCTCTGAGAAGGAGTTTAGAAAGCAAGGGGGTCTTTTCTGAACCTTGTGACTCAACGGGAGGGCCTCCCTCAGCCATATGTCAGACTCTCACCCCTTCCATGACACCCTCTACCTTCTAGACCCTAACACATGGGATTCTCCCAAGCAAGTCTTTGAAGAGGCCAAAGTTAGCTCTCCTCAAGTCCAGGGTTGTAATCCTACTCATTGCCCTGCTCCTTCCACGCAGGATCCTGAACTCCACCATCTCATGGTCACTGCAGCCAAGGCTGCCCCCAACCTTCACATCCCCAATCAGTCCTCCTTTGTTTGTTAGTACTAGGTCCAGCAGCACCCCTCTCTGCATGGGCTCCTCCACCACCTGTGTCAAAATATTATTATCAATGCTCTGCAGGAACCTCCTGGACTCTGCGTACTTGGTGGTGTTACCTTTCCAGCAAATACCAGGGTGGTTGAAGTCCCCCATGAGAACCAGGGCCTGTGACTGTGAGGCTACTTCCAGCTGTCTGTAGATGACCTCATCGACTTCCTCATCCTGATCAGGTGGCCTCTAGTAAACACCCACAACAGTGTCACCCATATTAGCCTGCCCCTTAATCCTTACCCATAAGCTCTCGACTCATTCTTCATCCAGCCCTATGCAGACCTCCAGTTGCTCTCTCACATAAAGAGCAACTCCACCACCTCACCTTGCTGGGCTGTCTTTCCTGAAAAGTACGTAGCCATCCATGACAGCATTCCAGTTATGTGAGTTATCCCAACACGTCTCTCCAATTGCAATGAGATCATAGCCCTGTGACCACACACAGATCTCTAGTTCTTCCCATTTATAAATACTTAGACTTGGTTGGCCTCTACTGTAACCAGGTGTGGTGGGTTGACCCTGGCTGAGGGCCAGGTGCCCACCAGAGCCACTCTATCACTCCCCTCATTCACCAGACAGGGGAGAAAAGCATAACGAAAAGCTTGTGGGTTGAGATAAGGACAGGGAGAGATCACTCACTAATTATCATCACAAGCAAAACAGACCGAACTTAGGGAATTCATCTAATTTATTACTAAGCAAAACAGAGTAGAGGAATGAGAAATAAAATCAAATCTTAAAACACCTCCCCCCCACCCCTCCCATCTGCCCGGGCTCAACTTCACTCCTGGCTTCAACCTCCACCCCCCGCCTCAGTGGCACAGGGGGACGGGTAATGAGGGTTACAGTCAGTTCATCACACGTTGTTTCTGCCGCTTCTTCATCATCGGGGGAGGACTCCTCTCGTTGTTCCCCTGCTCCAGCGTGGG
This sequence comes from Balearica regulorum gibbericeps, assembly GCF_011004875.1. Taxonomy (NCBI): domain Eukaryota; kingdom Metazoa; phylum Chordata; class Aves; order Gruiformes; family Gruidae; genus Balearica; species Balearica regulorum. The sequence continues at coordinate 52,886 of NC_046220.1, forward strand.
GTCCCTCTCACGGGAGACACTCCTTCACGAACTGCTCCAGCATGATCTCTTCCATGGGGTGCAGACCTTCAGGAGCAAACTGCTCCGGCGTGGGCTCCTCTCTCCACAGGTCCTGCCAGGAGCTTGCTCCAGCGCGGGCTTCCAACAGGCCACAGCCTCCTTCAGGTGTCTCCACCTGCTCCGGCGTGGGGTCCTCCACGGGCTGCAGGTGGAATCTCTACACCCCCTCATCCTCCCTCCATGGGCTGCAGGGGGACAGCCTGCTTCACCATGGTCTTCACCATGGGCTGCAGGGGGATCTCTGCTCCAACGCCAGGAGCACCTCCTGCCCCTCCTTCTGCACTGACCTTGGTGTCTGCAGAGTTTCTTACATCTTCTCACTCCTCTCTCCGGCTGCAAAAGCTCTCTCTAACTGGTTTTTTTTTTCCTTCTTAAATATGTTATGACAGAGGTGCTGATTGACTTGGCTTTGGCCAGCGGCGGGTCCATCTTGGAGCCAGCTGGCATTGGCTCTATCAGACACAGGGGAAGCTTCTAGTATCTTCTCACAGAAGCCACCCCTGTAGCCACACCCCCCCCCCCCCCCCAACACCAAAACCTTGCCACACAAACCCAACACACGGGTGTATTGGACCCAAAGCTTGATATGCTCTTGCTTCAAACACTGGTAATTTTAGGGCTTCCTCATGAATAGGAGTCCAATCCCAGGTAGCTTTTTTGTGTGTTAAATCATACAGGGGGTGAGCTGTGATAGAAAAATCCAGAATATATTTCCTCCAGAATACCAGCAAGCCTAGGATATGTTGCAGTTCCTTTTTGTTCTCTGGGATTTTTATCTGTTCTACAGTAGCCAAGGTTTCAGGGGGAATACACATCGCTCCTCCTTTCCACCATATACCTAAGAACTTCACCTCGGGGGTGTCGGCTGCCGGACTTGTCCAGGCTTGTTGGTGCCGAATACAGGGCCATTATGACCCAGCAGAAGGGGCCCTGGGGGAGTCCAGCTTGGGCGAGAGCAGGGATTGAGCAACTTGCTTATCTTGCACTGATAAGCACTGGACCTGAACAGGAGCAGCAGATGAGCAATTTGTTCATCTTAACAAGATGCAGTGCCTGACGGGTCTGCTCCTTAATCAACTAAGTGATGCCTGGGGTGAGGGGGAGCCTTCACAGCTTGACGTTACTTTGGTAAAACTAAACAGACCACCGCTCCTCTGTACTGAATGCCTTTGTTCTCTGCCACTTCCCCCCCCAGCCCCCATCAACTGCACAACAAGCCTTGTTAAGGGCCAATCGACACACAATACCGGACTTAGTCCCACCTCGCCAAAAGTATTAATCTGGCATTTAGAATCCTCTTTTTTGAGGACGAGAACTCCAACTACCCGGATGGGTCGACGGGCCTGGACCTCTCTCCTCCCCAAGCAGGGACGCCTCTTTGGTAAGACTTGCGCCTCCGATTATGTCGGATGTTACCCCGGGAAAACTATCATTAACAAAAGCACTGAACTATTAACTTGAGCTCAAAATTGTTGCAGTTAGTGCATTTATCAACGGCAATTCCGAACTTTTATATCTGTCGCTTCAATAAATTACCTATTTTTCTTTTCAACTTTGCGAAACTGTTTCAGTGAAAGTCCTTAGTGGGGCTCTGACAGGCAAATGTTGACTCTGATAAGTGGCTACACACATAACCCCTTAGACATAAACCGTTGACCAAGTCTGGGACTAAGACTGGACCTAGCCGCACCTAGGCTCCTCTCTGAGAAGGAGTTTAGAAAGCAAGGGGGTCCTTTCTGAACCTCGTGACTCAACGGGAGGGCCTCCCTCAGCCACATATCAGACTTGTACCCTTTCACGCGACAGGGGGAGGGGAGTTGTACCTTTTCTGCTGGAACCTGAAGTTCTAAACTTTCCAGGTAAGTGATTATTTTCTTTTGGGTTTGTCCCACTGCAGTGACATTGGACCCCCCCACCAATATATCATCAATGTATTGGTAGGTTTTAACTCCCTCCTCAGGGGTGATTTCTGGTAGTGCTTGGGCCAGGGCATGTATCCTGGTTCTGGCAAGGATAGAGTTAATGTCACAAGGAGCCAGGACAGGTGACCCAAGCTGGCCGGGGGCTATTCCATACCATGTGACATCATGCTCACCATAAAAGGGGGCTAGTCGGGGAGGGGAGGGGCGGCGCAGTTCCAGGACGGGCTGAGTGTCCGGTCGGTTGGTCGGTCATTAGTTTGGTAAATTGTTCTCTGTTATCACCCATTGTTAATATTTGTTATCAGCACTGTTGTTGATTGTTTTCCCTCTCCCTTGCTGTCCCAGTAAACTGCCCTTATCCCAATCCTCGAGGCTTTTGCCGTTGGTTTTTTCCCGTTCTCCTCCCCGTCCCGCTGGGGAAGGAGTGAGTGAGCGGCCGCGTGGCGCTCAGCTTCCGGCTGGGCCTAAACCACATCAGCGTGGTGCGCCAAGGTAGGTGAGTGCTGATATCCTTGGGGCGGACGAGTAAAGGTGTATCGTATACCTTCCCATGTAAATGCAAATCTATCTCTATCACGCTCCTGTGAAGGAACCATGAAAAACATGTCTTTTACATCAATGGTGGCTAAAATTTTATGGGACTGTTCCTGTATGGTGACAATCAGTTCGGCTATATTAGGCACAGCTGCTGTCAGGGGACTAGTGCAGGCGTTTAAGCATCAATAATCGATCGTTAGCCGCCACTTACCATTCGGTTTGCGAACTGGCCACACTGGAGTTATAAGGGGAGTGAGTTTGAATAATGACCCCCTGCTCCTGCAGCTCTCTTATCACCAGAGCGATTCCCTCCCTTGGTCCCAGCAGTGAGGGATAGTTTCACATTCACAATTTTAGATGGGTGAAGGGTAGGAGCAGTATGCAAAAGCCTTATCAGGGTTGCCGGAGACCTGAACCTCCACTCCCTCCCTGCCAAGTCTGTCCAGGACTTATAAATCCAATCCCGAAATATTCATGGGGAGCACTCCCAATACCACAGTGGTCTCAGTGGGGGTGGTGTCTCCCGGCAGCCAGCACTTTACTCAGGCTGTAGGCTGAGGTTTGGAATATTCAAACGCATCGGTAACCCATATCTGTTTTTCATCAGGGACAATCCCACTCCAGTCTGGGATATCGGCACTTAAAGCAGACATTTGGGCCCCTGTGTGACTGCAGTCTTAAAGGGACCAAGGGGAAAAGTTACCAGCAGGTCCCCCTGCTCGTTTTCAGTGAGCCTTCTAAAATGGCTGGCCATCCCCCGGCTCAATCACTGGGGAGGGCACAAGAAGTTTCCCAACTTCGGAGGCCTGGTGAGCCCCTTTCATGGGAGCCGTAGGAACAGCTGATCTCTGAGGTACAGGGACTGTGGGGACGCTTTTTCTTCCCAACCAGCCTTTATCGGTTTCCACATTTTTACAAGCAGCTGCAAATTGGAGAGGGGAATTAATTCTCAGGGAATACCCTTATCTCAACCTTCCTTCCACAACTGATTTCTTGAGCCCCCCCCCCCCCCCCCCCCAAAGCTTCTGTCTCAGGGGTGGAGTATTTTCTCTTCTGTCTTGGTCCTACAAACTGCCGCTTGTGCCTTCCCCTCCTTTCTGACATACCCCACATGCCTGCCATAGTTGATCAGTTCCCGTGCAATTTCCCCCCAGGTAAGACCTGGTCCACCCTGAGGTCCCATGGCTACAGTGGCTCTTAGTTGGTCTTGAATTTGCACAGCATATATCTTCAGTGAATCAGGTAACCCTTTAATCAAGGGAGTCATCCTATCCAGATTGGCAAACACCACCATTGGGGAAGGTTGGCAGGGAACTAGGTGTCTGTCATGCATTAGTTGGAGGCAAGCTGCTATCTGTACACTCTCTAAGCTGGCTTAATCCAGGGGTGGGAATGGCAATCTCCTCTCTCCAAGGGGTCTAACCCTCTGGCCCAATACACCACCCTTTGGGTCAGGGACCAAGGTTCCTGCTCATCATCTATGGTCAGAAATACACCAGGACCCCAATATCCCTGAGCCTCTTCCTCCAAAAGCCTTATTCTGTCTCCACCTGTCAGGGAGACCCTCCACACATATTCGGTCTCAGTTCCTTAGCCTGCCTACTATACTTTTCCTTTAGTTTTGCCAATTCAGTAACAGTATAAGGTATCTCTTTAGTGGTAATGGCGGGTTCCACATCTTCACTGTCCTACATAACATCAGTTTTAATAAGTGGACAGAGCTTGGGAGTAAGGTCAGGTTCTGTCACCACCCTGAGCTCCTCCCATGGATAGTGAGGGGCAACCTCCCTCAAAACGAGGTCAGCTTCTTTTGTTAAGCTAGAAAATCCTGGTTCACTGTCAAGGTCCCCAGGGAGCTGCAACTTCGGCTCTCCTTCCCTCACAAAAGTATCTTGTAGGCTACCCTTCAAGTTTTCTGTGATTCTTTTCTCATCCGCTAATGCTTTTTCGGCTAGTTGCTGTCTCACACGTTCCATTTCCAATTCTGCCTGTAGTTTTTTAACCAGTTCCTGAAGGGATTCATTTGCCTTCCGCTCAGCTTGTGTGACAATGTATTTGTATTTCTGGGCAGCTATCAATGCAGCTCCCACGACACCACAAACCACAGCCTTTCCCTTTCCAGGTCTAAACTTATTTTCTTTTGCCAAGTCTCTTATCTGTTCTGCTACAGTTGTTGGGGACTGCCAGTGTCCCTCAGCCCAGCTATGCCCTTTTGGGGTCGGGCAAGCTTTATAGCTCTTCAACAAATCCAACAGCAGGGAGCAGTCAACATCAGGCTTATCCCAGGTTGCCATGACCTACTGCCAGAGATTTTGGCGTCAACCAAATATCACTTCTCCTTTCTTCAGCACTCTGGCTGATATCCCTTTTATGGAACCTCTTTACCACTTCTTACAGAGAATCCCCCACTCAGGGGGTTAGGGTGAGGTTAACTTTTTAATTCTCTGCATGGTAATCAGGAGTAACGACAATTACTTTAGAGGGTCAAACCAATCATAAATTTACTTAAAACTCAGTGGAACTACAAAAGATAGAGGCTTCACAAAAGTCGTAACAATGCTCAAAACTTAGCAGAACTATGAAAGGTAAGGGTTTAGCAAAACATGTGACAATATTACCCTATTGTGCTGAAAATTGAGTTAGAGACAAAGAGAGTGATAGAGAGGAAAAGAAAGAGAGAAAGAAAAGAGAGAGAGAAAAGATATCACCACCTTTGGATCCAGCGACGTTCTCTGCTCTTAGTTACGGTCTTCCAGTGGTGGGCGCGCACCGAAAACTTATGTTTTCCCTTTTTATAACCCGATGTTCCCGCCCCATAGGCAGGGGTCTGTCATCACTGAGCAGGCGCAGTACGTGCTCAGGAATGTTTAGAAATGTTCTAGAAATTAGTTGGTGGGTTGTGGGGGTCCTGGGGCTCTCACTGCCCCCCCCCCTTCAGGGCTGACCAAGCAAGTGGTGATCTGTCACAGGCACATGGTGCACAGGGCACAGATGGTCTTTGTTTACATGTTTTAGGAATAGACGAGTGGTCTCACAAGATGTTATCCTGCCTCCACAGGCTCCGTTCTTGTTCAACACTCCCTGGTCATCATCAGCCCATCCCTGTCCATGTCAAGATGGGTGTTTGCGACATCCACTTGTTATCAGGGCCTTACAGTCACCTCAATCCTCTGATGTCGGATGCTGGCCCACCTTCATTCGGCACTCCACTCGCCTCTTCCGCTGGCCTTTGGCACATGGCTTGTCGCTCCACATCTGAAAAACATAAACCATGTAAAGCAAGTCACTGGCCACTAACTGATAGCTTGACAAGACCAAAGGTTTGTCATCTTTTTGCATATGCCTTCTAACTCTAGCTAAAACCAACCAAAACCCAAAGAACAGACAAATCAAACCCCAGATATTGAGCCCCACATATGCAAACTAAGGCACATTCAAGATTCAACCTACTTAACTACCACACAAATTGCTACTCCTGGAAGGCCAGAGTACAACTTCTGGCACCTACAAAACACAATGAAAATAACTCTGTGGCAGCTGTCTACAGCTGCTTGCCCAGAGATGGACTATAGGGTCTTCATCAAAAGAATCTGGTCAGATCAACATTTTACCACTACACCATGAAACCATGCTGCCCCTGTCTTTAATATTGCTACACCCCTGGGCAGGACAGCTCCAAGCCTAACACAGCACACAGACACCACAAACATGACCGTGAGAAGGCTGCGAGCACGAAGAATGACTACCATAGTGAAGATAATGCTCGCAAAGAATCATAGAATATCCTGAGTTGGAAGGGACCCAGAGGATCATTGAGTCCAACTCCTGGCTCCACACAGGACCAGCCAAATCAGAGCATATGACTGAGAGCATTATCCAGACGCTTCTTGAACTCAGTCAACCTTGGTGCTGTGACCACTTCCCTGGGGAGCCTGTTCCAGTGCCTGGCCATCCTCTCGGTGAAGAATGTTTTCCTGATATCCAACCTAAACCTCCCCTGTTGCAGCTTCATGCTGTTCCCTCGGGTTCCATCACTGGTCACCAGAGGGAGGAGATCAGCGCCTGCCCCTTCACTCCCCCTTATGAAGAAGCTGTAGGCTGCAATGAGGTCTCCCCTCAGTCTCCTCATCTCTAGGCTGAACAAACCAAGGGACTTCAGCCTCTCCTCATACGTCTTCCCCTCTAGACCCTTCACCACCTTTGTTGCCCTCCTTTGGACACTCTCCAATAGTTTTATGTCCTTTTTGTACTGTGGCACCCAAAACTGCATGCAGTACTTGAGGTGAGGCTGCACCAGCACAGTGTAGAGTGGACAATCACTTCCCTAGACTGGCTAGCAATGTCATGCTTGATGCACCCCAGGATACAGCTGGCCTTCCTGGCAGCCTGGGCACACTGTTGACTCATGTTCAACTTGCTGTCGACCAAGACCCCCAAGTCCCTTTCAGCATGGCTGGTCTCCAGCATGTCATCGCCCAGTCTGTAGGTATAGCCAGGGTTGCCCCTTCCCAGGTGCAGAATCCGGCACTTGCCCTTGTTAAACCTCATGCAGGTGGTGACTGCCCAGTTCTCCAATCTGTCCAGATCTCTCTGCAAGGCCTCTCCACCCTCGACAGAATCAACAGCTCCTCCCAATTTGGTGTCATCTGCAAACTTGCTCACACCACCTTCTAGTCCCACATCCAAGTCATTTATGAAAACATTAAAGAGAACTGGCCCTAAAATGGAGCCCTGGGGAACCCCACTAGTGACTGGCTGCCAGCCTGATGTAACCCCATTTACCATAACTCTTTCGGGCCAACCTTTCAGCCAGTTGCTCACCCATCGCACTATGTTTTTGTCAAACTGTATGCTGGACATTTTCTCCAGAAGGATACTGTGAGAGACAGTATTGAAAGCTTTATTGAAATCTAAAAAAATGACATCAACTGGCTTCCCTTGGTCAACTAGATGGGTGACCTTGTCATAAAAGGAAACTAAGTTTGTTAAACAGACCCTTCCTCTCATGAACCCATGTTGGCTGTGACCAATGACTGTGTTGTCCTTTAGGTGTTTTTCACTAACTCCCAGCATAATTTCCTCCATAATTTTACCAGGCACGGAAGTGAGACTGACAGGCCTGTAATTACCAGGGTCTTCTTTCTTGCCCTTCTTGAAGATTGGAACAATGTTTGCCAGCTTCCAGTCAACTGGGACCTCTCCAGACTCCCAAGACCGTTGAAAAATAATTGTGAGAGATCTCACAAAGACATCAGCCAGCCCTCTGAGCACCCTGGGATGAATCCTGTAGGGCCCCATGGACTTGTATGCATCCAGGTGGAGCAGCAATTCCTGCACAAGGTTGGGGTCAGCTGGGAGTTTATCGTTACCACAGTCACGTTCCTCCAACTCGGGGCATCTGGGGTCCTAGAGCCTGTCATCAGTGTTGAAGACAGAAGCGAAGAAGGCATTAAACATCTCTGCTTCGTCTATGTCCCTGTTTGTAAGGTGACCATTCTCATCGAGTAACAAGCCAATATTCTCTCTGGTCTTCCTTTTGTTATTAATGTATTTTAAAAAGCCCTTTTTATTGTCCCCCACAGTGCTGGCCAGCTTCAATTCTAACTGGGCACAGCACTGCCCTACGGCACCACGACGGTGTGGATGCTTTATAGCGGCCCCAGGAAAGAGGCAATGGCTGTGGCTGGCAAGAGAAAGCAACTGTCAAAACCAGAATGACCAATGCATGAGAAGCCAGGCTTTAAGACCTAAGACCATTAAAGATGAGGGGATGAAACTCCAGAAGACAGCTCTGTGGAAACAGAATGCACTGGCGAGCTGAGTGCTGCTTGCAGCTCCAGTGAGCAAGAGATGGCTGCTCAGAAACATCTATGATGCAATGCATGCCAAGTAGATCCATGCTTTAAGCTATAACTGCAAGAGAATAAAGGCTTGATGAGCACAGTGCTGCCGAGTACAGGTATTCAAGACTCATGAGGTCTAATAAAGTACCTGCTGATCACAAAGAGTTACGGAGGCATCAAGACCTGAGGAAGGTATGGTGTAGAACATAAGATAGACAACACAACCTACACACCACCACCACCACACAGGCTGGAACTGCCCTGCCTGGCACAGTCTAGCATTGTGCTGACAAGCAACCCGCTCCCTTTGCTTGCCCAAAGGGGACAGCTCCTGGACAGTCCTCTCCCCTGCACTAACTTAAAATCCCTCCCCTGCAACTCCCAACCTTGTTCCATTCTCCTCCCACTCCCTCCCCAGCTCTGGTCCCTCAACTTAGCTTGCAGTGGAGGTCAGGGATCTAAATCCACCTGCAACAAAAAACATATACACCACACATTGGCTAAGATGTTCCTGCAGTCGCCTGGTTCCTCTTTATCAAACACACAACAAAACAATGCTGGTAGTCAGCAATGCACCAGTAAACACCAGCCTCTCCTACAACACCCTGCCTCCTCAAAAGGGCCATGGTGTTCCACTCACCTGCTTGTTCCAGAGAGGACTGCAGCTGTGATCACTTGTGGCACCTAAGACACCAAGAGATACAAAATTACTTACATTTGTGAGAAGTCACCACTTCCATTATTGCTGTCACTATTATGCCACCTCACCTCGAATGTGCATCCAGTTCCAAAGGTGGCCACACAGCACCTGCAAAAACAGAGGTAAATGCTTAAACTAGTTGCCGTATACTGCTGTGCTATTAGACCCCAACCCAGCCAACCACCTTCTCAGACCACTCATCAGCACACTGCTTCGCCCCTCCGAGGCTGCCTGCGGCACCTGCAAAGAAACAAAGCAAAAGGCAAATGCTGAGATAGTGCCCAAAACAGCAGCCTGCCCGCACCAATTCCTGTCTCCTGCTCCTCTACCTCAGCTGCTCAACTAGCCTCTGTCATTTTGGGCTGCCATGCTGAGGCTTGCGCCCCACCTAGAACACACAAACAAAGGATACCTTTAACTTAACCAGCAATGCAATGCCTGAAAGATAACTGCTACTTCAGCCCACTAGTCACTGCTCACCTGGCCCAAGTCACCTACTGTGTCAATATCCCCCTTTGCTCATCGCTTTACACCTTAAAAATAAAAAGCACTTTCCCACACAAATCTTAATATAGTTATACACCCAGCAATCACATCTTCCCTCCAACACCACTGGCTGACCCACCTTCTTATGGCACTCTGCTTGCCTCCTCTGCCGCTCTTTGGTGCGCATCTTGTCTGTTCGCATCTAAAAAACCCAAGTTATTAAACAAGTTACCTGGATGCTGAGTGATAGCTGAATAATTCCAGAGCTCTTGCTTCCCTTTAGGAATACCATCTAGAGTCCAACTACAGACCACCATTAAAAAACCCCAAAAATTTAAGTCCCACACAGACAGGCCTTTGACACCTTTGAGATTCAATCTGCTTTCACTACCCCTGCACAGCCCCTCCCAGATGTCTCCCGTCCTCTCCACAGAACATTATGGAACTGACACTCTGCACAGCCTGTTGGTAGCTACTCGATCTGAGGCAACTATACAATCTTTGCCCAAGCAATCTGGGCATATCAACGTACTAACCACAGACCCACTGCTATTCCACCCAACCCTGACTCAACTCCCCCAAGCAGAGCAGCTCCAACCCAAACACACACACACACAGACCAACACTACATAGAAAGCTACAAACAACACAACTCAACGATGAGAGAAAATTCTCAGCAAGAAGAACGACTCCTGGACCAGAGAGGCTGCCAAGCAAGACTACCTACAGGGCACTACACCCAGGCAAGGAAGCTCTATGGCAACCCTAGAAAAGAATTGACTGTAATGGCCTGTTATAAGAAGTTACTGTCAGAACCGAGATGATGGATGTGCAAGAAGCCTGTCTTCAAGACCTAAGAACATAAGGATGCAGGGAAGAAGCCCCAGTCCAGGAAAATGGATGGCTAGAGAGCAGAGCTCCCAACACAGCCTGGGATTATGCTGCAAAAAAGAGGACCCACCAGAAGTGTCTGAGACTCAAGATCAACCCACACTGTAAGCTTGCTATACAAGCAAAGTGCCTGATTAGCACTAGACCAAGAGTACAGGCATTCGAGACTCTAGGGATGGCACCTGAGAAGCATGCTGTGCCCCTTGAGCACAAAGAGAACATTGAGACCCGAGGAAGGGCTAAGACACAGAAGACAAGATACAAAACAAACATACCACAGACACAGGCTGGAACTGCCCTGCCCGGCACAGCCTAGCATCATGCTGACAAGTAACCTGCTCCCTTTGCCTGCCCAAAGGGGACTGGTCCTGGACAGCCCTCCCCCCTACACTAACTTTAAATACCTCCACTGCCCCTGCCCTACCCCCCCCTCCCCTCCCCCCACAACTCCCAACCTTGTCCCCTCCTCCCAGACTCTCCCTGGCCCCAGTCCCTCAACTTAGCTTTCAGAGGGCCAGGGATCTGGAACCATCCTCGACCAAAGAAAAAAACCACATTGGCTAGCTGGGACAATCCTGTATTCACCAGGTTCCTCTTCATCATCTGCAATTAAAAACACCACAAACAAACAGTGCCAGCAGTAAACATCACATCAGCCAACACCAACCTCTCCCACAACACCCCTCTTCCTCAGAGGGGCCACGGTGTTCCACACATCTGCTCATTCCAGAGACAGATGCTGCAGCCATCATCGTTTGTGATACCTAAGAGACCAAGAGACACAAAATTACTGCTATATTTGTGAGAAGTCACCAACCCCATGCTCTTCTTGGCTACCACCCCAGCTCACCTCAAATGTTTATCCAGTTCCAAAGGTGCTCTGCATGGCACATGCAAAACCAAAGAGAAACATTGAACTGAGCTGCCAAGATTCCTTGCTCTTAGATGCCAACCCAGCTGACAACTGCCTCACCTTCTCAGACTGCTCGCTGGTATGTGGCTTTGCCCCTCCAAGGCTGCTTACAGCACCTGAGAGGGAAAAAAAAAAAAAAAAAAGCAAAGCACACATGCTGAGGTACTGCCTGAAACCACAGCCTGCCTGCACTGATTACCATCTTCCGCTCCTTTACTTTGGCTGCTTGGCCTCCCTGCCTCTGCTGTTTACAGGTTGCCACATTGAGGCTCAGATACCACCTTTAAGACAGAAACTAAGGATGATTATAACTTCAGCAACAATACGTCACCCAAAAAAATAACTGCTACTTCAGCTCACGAGTCACTTCTCACTTTTCCTGAGTCACCTCTGGTGCCAATATCCTGCTTTGCTCATTGCTTTGTACCTTCAAAATAAATAATAAGCCCCAATAAGCCAAAACCTGCAAGCTAGTCATATGGCCACCAGTCACATTTTCCCTCCAACATGTGCTGACCCACTTTCTTATGGTGTTCTGCTTGCCTCCTCCATCACCCTTTGGTGCATGGCGTGTCTCTCTGCATCTGCAAAAACCAGTATCAAACAAGTCACCTGGATGAAGAACAATAGCTTAACAATTCCAGAGGTCTTGTTTCCATTTAGGAATACCACCTAGATTTCAACAACGGCCTGCCATTAAAAAACAAAACCAAAACAACATTAAGCCCTCTATATACAAGCCTTAACACCTCTGAGGTTCAATCTGTTCAACTACCACTTGACCAGCCTCGATATCTATAAAGTGGAATTTTCCACTTTACAGGGACAGGAATGTGTTTGGGTTAGTGCTTAGACACTGTTTAATTTAGAGTTAAATGCACTACCTTGCTTTGCTAATAACTATACCTTTGAAGAAGAGCCGAAAGACTGACGAAAAGCATGCTTTGCTAAAGAGTACCTTGAAGAAGAGCTGAAAACTGATTAAAAGGAAACATCCAGCCCCAGAAGGCACCGAGAGCTGGGTGATTGCCAGAGAAGCTTGAAGTCAACAAAAATTGGTAGTAATTAGGGGAAAGGGAAAGGTGGCTGGGGGAGGTCATGACCACTCACCCAATTAAAATTACCCCACCACCATCACCACTCTCAAGGACCATGTGTGCTAATTTAAATATGCTTGACCAATAGTAGATGATGTGGTAATTAATAACAATTAGCATAAATTTAGGCACATTTCTCTAATCCTGTAACAAGATATGTTGTAGATTCTGTGTGTAGTGTGCTAGCTTTGTGGAATTACCACCTAACACCCATCTCTGTGCAGACATGAAATAAATAAAATACCTCTGCTCTGTGTGTATATTGGCATACTGCACACCAGGTTAACAATCTCACTTTTGGGACAGCAGCCTCTCCCAGATAGTTCCCATCATCCCCTCCACATCCTTGCCTGCTACTGAGGGCTAGATGCTCTGAGGTGGACTGTACAGTCTGTAACTAAACATTCAGTGTATAGCAACATTAACTGTAGACTCTCATTGTTATTCTTTCCCTGACTAACATTGCTATGCCCCTGTCCCATCCCACTCAGTGGGTTAGGGTGAGGTTAACTTTTTAATTCTCTGCATGGTAATCAGAAGTAACGACAATTACTTTAGAGGTTCAAACAAATCATAAATTTACTTAAAACTCAGTGGAACTACAAAAGATAAAGGCTTGGAAAAAGTTCTAACAATACTTAGCAGAACTACAAGGAGTAATGGTTTAGCAATACTTGTGACAATATTACCCTAATGTTCTGAAAATGAAGTTAGAGACAAAGAGAGTGATAGGGAGGAAAAGACAGAAAGAGAGAGAGAGAGAAAACATATCACTACCCTTGGATCCAGCGATGTTCTCCACTTGTAGTTATAGTCTTCAGGTGCTGGGCGCGTGCCAAAAACTTATCTTTCCCCTTTTTATAAGCTGGTGTGCCCACCCCATAGGTGGGGGTCTGTCATCACCAAGCAGGTGATGTTCAGAAATGTCCCAGAATTAAGTCAGTAGGTTATGGGGGTCTTGGGGGGGTCTCACCATGTCGTTCCCCCCCCCCCCCGCCCCCTTTCAGGGCTGACCAAGTGAGTGGTGATCTGTCACAGACACATGGCACACAGATGGTCTTTGTATACATCTTTCAGGAATAGAGAAGTGGTCTTACAAGACATTATCCTGCCTCCACAGGTTCCATTCTTGGTCAATATTCCCTCATCATCAGCCCATCCCTGCCTATGTCAAGACAGGTGTTTGCGACTTTCACTTGTTTGCAGACTGACACTGCACACAAAAGACAAACAACTTGACCCACAGACATAAAAACTCTCAGCAAGAATAATTACTCCCCCAGGGAAGACACCTTTAGGTAAAAAGACAAGGGGGCCATGAGGGAGAATCTACAGCTGCCCCAGATGTTGAGCAACATGGCCCATGGCAAAAAGATATGGCCACAACTCTGACAATGGATGCACGAGAAGAGAGGCTCTGAAACCAAAAGGATGCAGGGAAGTAGTCCCAAAAAAAGGGCTCCATGAAAACAGCCTGCTCAACAGCAGATATGCTGACGCATCCTGGATTGCTGCAAGGGAAGACTGTCCATAAACCTCTGACTCAAGACACAGAAGACAGATCTGTGCATTGAGCATCTAACATAAGAAAGGAAGCGCTCAGTTAGCATTATGCTGATGAGTTGAGGCACACAAGACCCTCAGTATGGATACCGATATGCCTGCCTAGCACAAAAAAACAATGGCAACATCAAGACACAAGTAAGATATGGTCTAGTACACAGAAAACAAGTGACAAAAAACTACTTCTTAACCTACAAAGCCCCTTAGGGAATTACAGAGGCAATCAGTCAATGGAAAAACCACAATGATCATGACATGGTGCCTCAAAGATCCAAAATAGATACCTTATGACTACAGAAACTGGTGCTAAAAACACAATAGATAAACAAGAACAAGAGAACATGACTGCCATGACTGATACTAGAGCAAACCTCTTTAAACACTTAATGAAAAATGCAATATTGGAATAATAGAAAAAGCTTGCATGTTGGGACTGCAATAAAAGAAAGACCCCTGGATGGAGATTGTTACAAGCACAAATACAAATCCCCTTCTCCAAAATACTCGAGGGAAGACAGCAACACAAACCTGCACTGGAAATAAATGCCTAGTCAATGTCTTCAAGTAACAATGACTGTGACATCCAGATGGATGCAAAAATTAAGTCAGAGAATGAAGAAAGTAAAAGGCACAGAAGAAAAGATGTCAGAGTTCAGGAAGGTGTATTTTAATGTACCTCATGCTTTACAAGATGAGGATCTTCTGACATTCAGCCCTACATGTTGTGATGCAGAGGCTCAGACGGTTTACATTGCATCTCCCTTGACTGTCATACCTCCCATCAGCTGTGGATAGACTAAACCAGAACAAGTGTCATTAGCACCCAAGTCCAATTGTAACTAATCTAAGAAAGGCTGATAAACCCTCCTTCCTTTCCCAACCATTCCCCAGTCCCAAAACATTACAAACCTTTTCTTTTCTCCTGAACTGTCAGGGAAGGAACCGCACTCCTTCCCTGTAATTGCATCCCTGAACCCCCTACATCAGCTGCTCCTTGGGAGCTGCTCTTCTGAGCTGTGCCCTGCATTCTGCAGGCAACTCCTGTCTTCCATCTTCCCACAAACTCTGGGTTCTGCTACAGGGTCACAAAATAAGTGAAGCCCTGATGCTTATAATCTACAAGGGGCCTGCTGCAAGCTGTTCTAGGAACAACATGGTACTCCGTGGGCAGCTGGGAAAGGCAATGAGCTATCCCATACCCAGAAAGACACTATGCCTTACACCCCTGCTGCTTTCTTGATGCAGATGCATCGAAGATGCTCACCCTAACCCTTGCTAGATAATCTCACCATTAGTCCTATTGAGAGATGGTATGAGCAACTTACAGAGGATACTGCACAACTGGTGAAAAAAACCAAGGTTCTATTCAATAGTCAGGAATTCCAGTAAAACACAATGCACCTATGTCATGGTTTAGCCATGGCCAACAACTAAGCACCACACAGTTGCTTGCTCACTCCTCTCTCGTGAGACAGGGGAGAGAATCAGAAGGGTAAAAATGAGAAAACTCACGGGTTGAGATAAAGATAGTTTAATAAGTAAAGCAAAAGCCACACACACAAGCAAAGCAAGACAAGGAATTCATTCACTACTTCCCATCAGCAGGCAGATGTTCAGCCACTCCCAGGAAAGCAGGGCTCCATCCCACATAATGGTTACTTGGGAAAAGAAACAACATCACTCTAAATACTGCCACCTCCGCACTTCATCCTTCTTCTTCCCCAAGCCTCTTACAAACTGAGCATGATGTCATGTGGTATAGATTATTCTTTTGGTTAGTTCGTATCAGCTGTCCTGATTATGTCCCCTCTCAACTTCTTGTGCATCGCCAGCCATCCCGCTGGCAGGGCAGTGTGACAAGTAGAAAAGGTCTTGATTCTGTGTAAGCACTGCTCAAGAGTAACAAAAACATCTCTGTGTTATCAGCACTGCTTCCAGCATAAATCCAACACATAGCCCCGTACTAGCTACTATGAAAAAAATTAACTGTATCTCAGCTGAAAGCAGGACAAGCTAGAATTAAAAAAAAAACCTGTATACTATTAAACCATTCTGCAAACATCTGAACACTCAATACAAAATTACTGACCTGAAAAAAAAAGAAACATGTAAGTGTACTGTCTATTCTACATACTGCTTAACCTTGACTAGTCCCAAAGTTCTTACTTCAGACACTTCTGCTTCTCTGAATATCAACATACATCTGCCCAAATAACTGAGCCAGCTCAAAAGCTGCCATTGACAGAAGGCCCAGCAGAGCACTGACACCAAAGCAGCCCAGCAGCAGAACAGGCTCCCTGACGTGAGGCCTGTGGCACCTATACCTCAGGCCCGGCCCACCACCCTTCCCACAATCACCTGGGAAAGGGGCAGGGCCAATAACCAGAAGGCTTAAAGGCTGCTGGAGCAGCACCGGAGTTTTTGTGATCTGCCTTGAGTTTGTGGTGTTTGAAGTGCTGAACAGAGAAAGCAACCCTTACTGGAAATTAGGCAATGTTTCTCTTTTCTATGCCAATGACTACTTGATCTAAGGTAACTCTACAACCTTTGCCTAAAAAGTCTGGGCATATCAACATATTAACTATAGATTCTTATTGCTATTCCACCTACCCCTGACTACACCATAGGCAGAGCAGCTCTAAGTCTGTCCTGGTTTTTGGCTAGGATAGAGTTAATTTTCACAAGAAGCTTGGAGGAGACACAGCCAGGACAGCTGACCTAAACTAGCCAAAGGGGTATATCATACTATATAACCTCAAATTCAGCATATAAAGGGGGCTGGCGAGGGAGGGCAGCTCCAGGATGGGCCGAGTGTCTGATTGGTTGTCAGGTCACCAAATTGCACTATTGCATTGCGTATCACCTGCTTTGTATGTTCTTTTACAAGTACTGTTGTTGTTATTTTCCTCTCCCTTTGCTCTCCAGTAAACTGTCCTTATCTCAACCCACGAATTTTACCTTTTTCTTCTGATTCTCCTCCTCATCCCACCAAAGTGGGGAGGAGAGAGTGAGCAGCTCTGTGGTGCTTAGCTGCTGGCTGGGGCTAAATCATGACAGTCCCTTTTAGTGCCCAACGAGGGGCCAGATCTGACCAGAGCCTGTTAAAACAAAGTTGTTATATGCATTTATTATATTAGTTAAACAGTCACTGGTCACAATGGTGTTTTGTTCGTTCACATGGTTGTGTTACATAAATCCTTACTTGCTGTATGTATTCCCTGTGGTGCTGTTTATCACCTCTTGGAGAGGAATCAGGATTCTCATTTTGTTTTAATGTGTAATATTGACTTATAATATGGTAACATCACTTGTTATGAGATTAAGCTGGTATTTGTATGTGGCATTGCTGCCATGCCTGTACCTTGGATGACATCTGTCAGAATTTATTAATAATCACACCCAATATATGGGGAAGATGGGGGGGGACTTTCTCCTGCTCTTTTACCTCCTCTTTTTCCTTCAGGCTACTTACAACAGCTTTTGAGATTTTTTAATATCCTTAGGATGTTCAAGCCAACATGCTCCTATTGCTATGTCTCCTGAATGTGTTTGAGGTTTGTTTAGGGTTACAAATTTTGTTTTAAGAATACCACCCAGAGATCTGCCTCAAGGCTTGGATAGTCATGGGTGGCATGGCATGTGGGAGAATATAGGCAGGTATCTAGAGAACTTCTCACATCCAATGGTTTGGATCTTCACTCCCGAACAACTACAGGACCCTGATAAAGTGATAGAATATTTGAAAAGAAAATGCTGTGGCTATTCTAAACAGGCACAACTTACCGCACTGTGCTGGGCCCTGGCCACTGTCTACCAAACATTGCTTGGTATTAGGCAGCACCCTCGGGGAAAGAGAGGGAAAACACAGTGACAAGCACTGTGACTACTCCAATCCCAGTAACAGGAACAGTGGCTACCCCAACCCTGACGACAGGCACAGCAGCTGAACCAAAACAACAACCCATGCCGGTATCAGTTGCCTATCTGTCACCGGCTCTGTTTAACATTTTTGTTGGCAATGTGGACAGTGGGATCAAGTGCACACATAAGAAGGACATCGAGCTGTTGTTGGAGCAAGTCCAGAGAAGGGCTGGAGCACCTTTCCTATGAAGACAGCCTGGAGAAGAGAAGGCTCCAGGGAGACCATATAGCAGCCTTCCAGTACCTAAAGGGGGCATACAAGAAAGCTGGAGGGGGACTGTTTACAAGGGCATATAGTGATAGGACAAGGGGGAATGGCTTTAAACTATAAGAAGGTAGATTTAGATTAAAGGAAAAAATTCTTCCCTGTGTGGGTGGGGAGGCACTGGAACAGGTTGCCCAGAGCAGTTGTGGATGCTTCCTTCCTGGAAATGCTTAAGGCCAGGCTGAATGGGGCTTTGAGCAACCTGGTCATATGGAAGGTGTCCCTGCCCATGGCATGGAGGTTGGAAATAGATGATCTTTAAGGTTCCTTCCAACCCAAGCCATTCTATGATTCTATGAGAAAGTGGGGGGGGGGGGGGGGGGGGGGGGGGGGGGGGGGGGGGGGGGAGGAGGGCAGAAAGGGGAGAGGGGGATGGCAAAAGTTATGTTCTGTATCACTCACCAAAGATATGCCATTGGTGAAAGGTCTCTCTGCCTTGAGCAGCAATGTTGAGAGGTGTCCAAGCTCAAAGGGAGATCAGTGCCATGCAGCCGTGCTGCTTAGCAGGGAGAGCTCAAAGAAGGCTCTTAGGCTGTCATAGCTATGGACTAAAGTGGTTAGCTTGCAGTCAAATTACATGCAATGGAAACATGCATGAGACTCCTTGTACCCACAACTTTGTTCCTTGATAACTGACCCTTGGAAAATCCACTCAGGTGTTAATCACGTGATCAGTGTTCAAAGCTCATATACACTGATGCTCACTGTGTCACTCTGCTCCTTTGTGTGCTTTCAGAGAACAGATTGGAACTAGAGTTGTTCTTGGCCCATTTACAGCTCAGGTCTTTACCTCCTTTGGAGCCTGTACCAAACTACTGCTAGTTTGGTTACACAGTCCAGTGCATCAATCACACACCCCCAAGAAATAAATTCAAGAAAAAAAAACCAAAACAAAACACCCCCAGCAAATCAAAGCAAGCCCTGCAAAAAGTTAAAATGGAAAAACAAAAGCTGCCCCCAAGAAGTCAAAAAACACCGACCCCAGAAAAAAAAATCAAATTCACTCCCAAGAGATTTAAGAAAAAAACAACCAGAAAACCAACCCCAAGAAAAAAAAAAGGAAAGAAAATCCCAAAACACCAAAGGCACGCGAGGGGGAGAAGGAGGGAGAGAGCAGGCTGGGGGAAGCAGGCACGAGCGGGCAGCAAGCAAGGCGAAGAGACGGACCGTCGGCTTCGTTCTCACACCACCCCCGGCAGCCGCCGCTCCGCGGGACCCGCGCATGCGCCAAGGGGCAGCCGGAGCGTCTGCGCGTCATCGGCTCCGGGCGGAACCCGCGGTCCCCCACCACAGTTCCGAGGAGGAACGGACCGGGAGAGATGCTGTGCGGCACAGGGGAAGCTGTGCGGCTGCTGTGGGGTTGCTGTGAGGAAGGAGGTTGCTATGGGACGCGGCGTTGCCATAGTGTAGCAAAAAAGATAGGCCTTGTAACGAAGGCCTACTTATATGTGATAAGAAACTATTCATTGTTACTTTAGGTAGAAGGCTAATGATTCTCAGAATGAGCACCTGCTACACATCATGATAAAAAGGAGGAGCTTTTAAGGAGTCCTTATATATGTACTTTGCAGAAAGGGAGGACACTAGTTGCCTCCAGGAGCATCCTTATCTTCCTGAGGCATATAGCGAACAATTACCAACATCGGGTATGGAGAAACTAGGGGAAAGGTAATTTGGGCCAGGGTCCCCACGGCCACCGACCCATAAGCCCCCTACCCAAATTATACCACCTACGCAAAAGATAGAGGCGGAGAAAGGAACTGAGCATGCGTTCTAGTTTGCATACCAGGCGAAGAAATATGAACCAATTATTTTAACAGGGAGTGTACCACTTTGTAATCTTTGTAACATTTGAGTATACATATGACAAGAGAACCAGCATTAGGTGTGCCTGATTAGAGGAACTCTCCTCCTGACACCCAGCGCTGCAATAAAAGGAAATGCCTGCTTCTTAATGCCAAATTGGTGTTAAGGAGTTTTCTTTTATTCCCGAATTTCGGTGACAATAGGGCTGGTATGGGGTTACTATGGAGTTCATATGGGACTGCTATGGGGCAGGGCATTGCTATGACGTTGCTATGGCGTTACTATGGTGTTGCTACAGGGCGGGGAGCGCTGTGCGGGGCCCCAGACGCCCCGGGCCTCCATCACGTGACCCTCCCACGCGACTCCCCTTCCTGTTTGGGCATTCGCAAGATGGCGGCGGCGGCGGTTCGGGGGCGGCGTTTCAAGTGGTCGTTGGAGCTGGCGGCGGCGCCGGGGGGGCGGTGAGACTCGGGGGAGGGGGTGGAAGGGGATTTGGGGGGGTTCAGAGGTGTCCCCAGCGTCACCTGCCTGCCTCTTTCTCCCCCCAGGCCCCGCGGAGCCGCCGAGGGCCGCGGGCCGCTGGGGTTCGCCGAGCGGCAGCTGGGGGAGGGCGGCGTCCACGAGAGCGACAAAATCCTTATGGAGAAGGTGGGCGAGACGGGTACCTGGGGGCGGGGAGGAAGGACACCCCGGGGGGGGGGTGGTCCCTGTCCTAGATGCCTGGGTCCCGTAGGAGGGCGGACCCCCCCACATCCCCGACGCCTGGGTCTCCTCTTTCCCTGCAGCGCTGCTGGGACGTGGCACTGGCGCCGCTGAAGCAAATCCCCATGAATCTGTTCATCATGTATATGGCCGGCAACACCATCTCTATCTTCCCTGCCATGATGGTCTGCATGATGGGCTGGCGCCCGCTGCAGGCCCTCATGTCCCTCTCTGCCAGTGAGTACAACCCTATGCTACAGCCCCATGCAGGTGATAGCTCCCTGGGTGTTCCCCCATGGCCATCCCCTGCCACACGACAGTTGCCCCATGTACCTAATGCAGTCCCCTGCCCTGCATCTCCCCCTGCAACAGTAGTCTCCGCATATCCCCCAACAGTCATCCCTACAACAGCCCTCACCACATGTCCTCCTGCAACAGCTGCCCTCATGTCAGTTGCCCCCGTATGTCCCTCAACAGTCATCCCTATGGTAGTCATCATTACATTTTCCCACATCCCTGAACAGTTGCCCCCATGTCAGTTGCTCCCATGCATCCACCAACAGTGACCTCCACGTTACTTGCCCCCATGCGTCCCCCTACAGTTGTCCCTATGACAGTTACCCACACCCCTCCAGTCACCTCTGTGACAGTCACTCCTACACATCCCCCAACAGTCGCCTAACAGCTACCCCGTGCCATCTGCCCTGCACCTTCCCCACCACTCTCCCCTGTGACGCTCCTCTGCCGCTCCCCACCCATCATTATCACTGGTCTGCCATGGTGCCAGGTATGTGGCTTGTAGGTGACAGTCACAGGTCCCCCTGTCCCCCCACAGCACTGAAGGCGCTGGAGAGTTCGAGCCGGCGGGCACTGCAGGGGCTGGTGTTCCTGGTGGGCAATGGGCTAGGACTGGCGCTGGCCCTCTACAAGTGCCAGGCCATGGGGCTGCTGCCCACCCGCCCTTCCGACTGGCTGGCCTTCGTTGCCCCCCCACAGGTGCGCCCCGACACCGGGTCCCCCTGCCCCTGCTTCCCTAGACACCAGGGTTCCTCCTGGCCTGGACAACACAGTCCCCCTACTCACCCCCTTTCTCTCTCTTCCCTCGGCAGCGGATGGAGTTCACTGGGGGGGGCCTGATCCTGTGACCCAATGTGCCCACACACCAATAAAGGCAATGGCAGGCTGGTGGTGTTATTTTTGTGGGAAATTCCAGTGGTTTGGGGGCTCAACCTAAGGAGGCACCAGGATGGGTTGGAGCAAAAACTGTTTATTGGTGGTGTGTGCTGGGAACAGTGCGGCCTGTACTGGTAGTGCTGGGGCCCATACTGGGGGCACTGGCAGTGCACTAGAGGAGTACTGAAGCCCATACAGGGAGTGCTGGGAGTGTCCTGGGAGCCTTAGGACCTGCACTGGGAACCTTGGGGGCGACGCTAGGAGTGCACTGAAGCTGCATTGGGAGCCTTAGGGGCTGTACTTGGAGCACTGGAAGTGCACTGGGAGCCTTGAGGCCTGTACTGAGAGCGCGCTGGAGCTGCACTTGGAACATCAGGGCCCGTACTGGGAACCTTCAGGGGCACACTGGGAGTGCACTGGGAGCCTTGGGGCCCATACTTGGGATCACACGTGGAGAAATGTAGCCCGAGCTGGCACTGTACCGGGAACACTGGGGCTTATTCTAGGAATTTACTTTAACTGAAGCTGATGCTGGCATCATACTGCGAGCACTGGGGACTATACTGGGAGTGTTGCGGCCATACTAGGATGCTGCTTGAAGAGCTGTGACCCAGACTGGCATTGTACTGGGAGTGTTGGTGCTACACTGGCAGCACTGGGCCCATACTGGGAGTGTGGTGGCCCATACTGGGATTGTGCCTGAAGACCTGTGGCTTAGGCTGGCATCATACTGGCAGCACTGGTGGTATACTGGGATCATATTCTGAGAGCTGTGGCCGAGACTGGCATTGTACTGGGAGCATTGGAGCTCATATTAGAACACTGGGCCCTTACTGGGATTGTGATTGAAGACCTGTGGCTCAGGCTGGCACCATACTGGGAGTGCTGGGCCCATACTGGGATGGTGGTGGGTTAGCCAGAGTGATGCATTTGCAGTACTGGGAGGTACTGGGCCATAGTGGTGTACTCAGGGGCTGGAGGGGTCCCTGTCACCCACACCACCAGCCCCAGCCCCTCCATCAGCAGCTCCAGGAACTCAAGGTCTGACCCACATCAATGGCTGCCCCTCAGGTGCCCCCCACTGCCCAATAACTGCCCCCCAATTTCCAATAAGTGTGTCTCAATTTGCCCCCCAGCTGCCCTATTGCCCTGCCCCATAACCACCCCCAGATCCCCCCCACTGCCACGTTTTTGGTTTTTTGCCCTGTTTTGGCTCAGTTTTACATGGGTTTGCCCCATTTTTGCCCAGTTTGCCCTGGTTTTGCTCTTCTGCCCCATTTTGCCTGGTTTTACCCTATTTCCTCCTGTTTATTTTTGGTGTTGCTCCACTTTTTCCTGGTTTTCTCCTCATTTTACCCCTTTTGTACCATTTCCCCCATTTTGGCCTGTTCTCCCTGTTGGTGCCCTGACTGAGGTAACTGGCTGGTTTTGCCCCACGTTTCCTCATTTTTGCCTTTGTTCCCGTGGTTTTGACCTATTTTGGCTCATTGGCGCCCCATTTCGTCCCTCCCATTTCCCCATTTTTCCTGATTCTGTATTTCTGTTTTCCATGATTTCCCTCTTTCTCACCATTTCTTCCATTTTTCCTGGTTTTGTTCCATTTCCACTGTTTCTCCTCCTTCCCCCCATTTCCCCACAATTTCCCCCTAAGTTTTCTCCTCTCCTGTTTTGCCCTGGATTTTGCCTATTTCTGTCCCATTTTCCCATTTTACCCTGTTTTTTTCCACCCATTTTCCCTGATTTTCTCCTGGTTTTCTCCCCACCTTTTGCCCATTTGTGCCCCATTTTGCTGTCTCCCAAGAAGAGAAACAAAGCCAACCACCTCAAGGGGGTGTCTGGCTACGGTGGACCCTCTTGCACCCCTCCAGGGAAACCTCCATGCTCGATCACCTCTCTGAAATGCCTGTACACCAATGCACAGAGCATGGGGAATAAACAGGAAGAACTAGAAGTGTATGTGTGGTCACAGGGCCATGATCTCATTGCAGTTAGAGGGGCATGGTGGGATAGCTTGCATGACTGGAATGCTGTCATGGATGGTTATGTACTATTTAGGAAAGACAGGCCAGCAAGGTGAGGTGGTGGAGTTGCCTTTATGTGAGAGAACACCTGGAATGTATTGAGCTCCACATAGGGGTGGATGAAGAAAGAGTCGAGAGCTTATGGGTAAGGATGAAGGGGCAGGCTAATATGGGTCACACTATTGTGCATGTTTACTACAGGACACCTGATCAGGATGAGGAAGTTGATGAGGCCTTCTACAGACAGCTGGAAGTAGCCTGACGATCACAGGCCCTGATCCTCATGGGGGACTTCAACCACCCTGATATTTGCTGGAAAGGGAACATGGCCAGGCATGCACAGTCCAGGAGGTTCCTGCACAGCACTGATGACAACTTTTTGACAGAGGTTGTAGAGGAGCCCACACGGAGAGGGGTCCTGCTGGACCTTGTACTAACAAAGAAAGAAGGACTAGTTGAACATGTGAAGGTTGGGGGCAGTCTTGGCTGCAGTGACCATGAGCTGGTGGAATTCAGGATCCTGCGTGGAAGGAGCAGGGCAGTAAGTAGGACTACAACCCTGGACTTAGGAGAGCTAACTTTGGTCTTTTCAAAGACCTGCTTGGGAGAATCCCATGGGTTAGGGCTCTAGAAGGTAAGGGGGCCCAAGAGAGCTGGTCAGTATTCAAACACTACTTCTGAGCTCAAGATTGGTGCATCCTGAAAAATAGGAAATCAAGCAAAGGAGGAAGGAGACCTGCATGGATGAGCAAGGAGCTCCTGGAAAACTCAAAGGGAAGAAGGAAGTGTGCCAAATGTGGAAAAAGGGAGTGGCCACTTGGGAGGAATATAGGGATGTAATCAGAGAATGTAGGGGTGCAACAAGGAAGGCTAATGCCCACTTGGAATTAAAACTGGCAAGGGACGTCAAGGACCAGAAGAAGGGCTTTTTTCAAATACATCAGCAGCAAAAGGAAGAATAGGGAAAACACGGGCCTGCTGCTGAAGCAGGTGGGTGCCCTGGTGACGGAAGATACAGAGAAGGTGGAGTTAATGAATGTCTTCTTTGCTCTAGTCTTTACTCCTAAGGCCAGCCCTCAGGCAACCCAGACCCTGGAGGTAAGAGAGAAAGTCTTGCAAAAGGAAGACCTTCCCTTGGTCGAGGAGGATTGGGTTAGAGAACATCTAGGCAATCTCGACATCCACAAATCATGGGCCCTGATGGGATGCACTTGTGAGTGCTAAGGGAGCTGGCAGATGTTATTGCTAGGCCGCTCTCAATCATCTTTGAAAGGTCATGGAAAACAGGAGAGATGCCTGAGGACTGGAGGAAAGCCAATATCTCTCCAGTCTTCAAAAAGGGCAAGAAGGAGCATCCAGAAAACTACAGGCCAGTCAGCTTCACCTCCATCCCTGGAAAGATGCTGGAACAACTTATTCTGGGGGTTATCAATAAGCATGCGGAGGAGAAGTTTATCAGGAGTGGTCAACATGGATTCACCAAGGGGAAATCATGCCTGACCAATCTGATAACCTTCTACGATGGCATGACCAGCTGGGTGGATGAAGGGAGAGCAGTGGATGTTGTCTACCTCAACTTCAGCAATGCTTTTGACACCATCTCTCATAACATCCTCGTAAGCAAGCTTAGGAGGTGTGGGTTGGATGAGTGGACAGTGAGGTGGGTTGAGCACTAGCTGAATGGCAGAGCCCAGAGGGTTGTGATCAGTGGCGCAGAGTCTAGTTGGAGGCTGTAGCTAGTGGTGTGACCCAAGGGTCAGTGCTTGGTCTGGTCTCATTCAACATAATCATCAATGACCTGGACGAGGGGACAGAATGTACTCTCAGCAAATTTGCTGACAATACAAAACTGGGAGGAGTGGCCAACACACCAGAAGGCTGCGCTGCCATTCAGCGAGACCTGGACAGACTAGAGAATTGGGCGGAGAGGAACCAAACGAAATTCAATACGGACAAGTGTAGGGTCCTGCACCTACAGAAGAACAACCCCAGGTACCAGTACAGGTTAGGGGTTGACCTGCTGGGAAGCAGCACTGTGGAGAAGGCCCCGGGAGTCCTATAGAATCATACAATCTTTAAGATTGGAAAAGACCTCTAGGATCATCAACCCAACACCACCATGTCTACTAGACCATGTCCCAAAGTGCCATGTCTACACGCTTTTTGAACACCTCCAGGTGACTCCACCACCCCTCTGGGCAGCCTGTTCCAATGTCTGACCACACTTTCAGTGAAGAAATTTTTCCTAATATCCAACCTAAACCTCCCCTGGAGCAATTAGAGGCCATTTCCTCTTATCCTATCACTTGTTGCTGGGGAGAAGAGACCAACACCTACCTCACCACAACCTCCTTTCAGGTAGTTGTAGAGAGTGATAAGGTGTCCCCTCAGCCTTCTCCAAACAACCCCAGTTCCCTCAGCTGCTCCTTCTAAGACATGTGCTCCAGGCCCTTCACCAGCTTTGTTGCCCTTCTCTGGACACACTCCAGCACCTCAATGTCCTTCTTGTAGTGAGGGGCCCAAAACTGAACACAGTACTTGAGGTGTGGCCTCACCAGGACTGAGTACAGGGGGATGATCACTTCCCTGCTCCTGCTGGCTACACTATTCCTGATGCAAGCCAGGATGCTGTTGGCCTTCTTGGTCACCTGGGCACACTGTCGGCTCATGTTCAGCCGGCTGTCAACCAGCACCCCCAAGTCCTTTTTCTCCAGGCAGCTTTCCAGTCACTCTTCCGCAAGCCTGTAGCATTGCCTGGGGTTGTTGTGACCAAAGTGCAGGATCCAGCACTTAGCCTTGTTAAACCTCATACAGTTGACAACAAGCTCTCCATGAGCCAGCAGTGTGCCCTTGTGGCCAAGAAGGCCAACGGTGTCCTGGGGGGCATTAAGAAGACAGTGGCCAACAGGTCAAGGGAGGTTCTCCACCCCCCTCTACTCTGCCCTGGTGAGGCCACATCTGGAGTTCTGTGTCCAGCTCTGGGCTCCCCAGTTCAAGAAAGACAGGAACTACTGGAGAGAGTCCAGGGGAGGGCTACAAGGATGATTAGGGGGACTGGAGCCTCTCTTGTATGAGGAAAGGCTGAGAGAGCTGGGTCTGTTTAGCCTGAAGAAGAGAAGACTGAGAGGGGATCTGATCAATGCTTATAAACATCTAAAGGGTGGATGTCTAGAGGAAGGGGCCAGACTCTTCTCAATGGTGCCCAGTGACAGGACAAGGGGCAATGGGCATGAACTGGAACACAGAAAGTTCCATCTGAACATGAGAAAAAACTTCTTTACTCTGAGGGTGACCGAGCACTGGAACAGGCTGCCCAGAGAAGTTCTGGAGTCTCCTTCTCTGGAGATACTCAATACCCGCCTGGATGCAATCCTGTGCAACCTGCTCTAGGTGATCCTGCTCTAGCAGGGGAGTTGGACTAGACAGTCTCTAGAGGTCCCTTCCAACTCCCACCAATCTTTGAATCTCTGAATTTTTTTCCATTTCATTTTTTTCCTTTTCCCGCATTCCCCCCCCCCCCCCATTTTGCCCATTTTTGCTCACTTTTGCCCCTATTTCTCACCCTATTTTCCCCCAGTTCCCCCACACTTTCCCCCATTTTCCTGTACCCTCATTTTCTCCCATTTTCCCCCAGTTTCCCCATATTTGCCCCCATTTCTTCCCCATCCCCCCATTTTCCCCTGATCCCCCCTTTACCCATTTTTTCCATGTTTTTTGACATTTTCCCCCATTTCCTCCTTTTTTCCTTGCCCCCCCCATTCTTCCCTACTTTCTCCCATTTCTGCCCAACTTCTTCCCCCATTCCCCCCATTTTCCATTTCCCCCTGGTTCCCCCTCTCTTTTCCCCCCATGCCCTCCATTTTCACTTGTTCCCCATTTCTCCTCCCATTCTGGCCACCAGCAGCACCAGCCAGCTTCCACTGCTCATTCAGCCACTTTGCTGTGTGTATGTGGCATACCTTACCCCTCCCCAGTGCCCATCAGTATGGACCAGTGCCCACTGGTGCCCTCCCCAGCATTCTCCCCCATCTCCCAGATTGGCACAGAGCCTCCCCCTGTCTCCCAGCTCAGCCCACAGCCCCAGAACCCTTCTCCCCAATATCCACCAGTGCCTCCCAACACCTTCCCAGTATGACCCATAGCCTCCCCATGCCCCCCAGGATGGCTCAGAGCCCCAGATCCATACCTCCCAGTATGGACCAGTGCGTCCCAGTGAGTCCCAGGATGGCCCAGTGCCCTTCCTAGGACTCCCAGTATGATCCAGGGCCCCATAGTGATTCCCACTATGGCTCAGAGCCTCATCCCAGTACATCCTACTGCCTCCCAGTACAACCCACTGCCCTCCCAGTGCTTGCCAGTATGACCCAGTGGAACTCACAGTTTGGGGCCCTAGCAGAGGGTGCCCCCCTCACTGGGGGCCTGCAATGGGATGGAGGCTCCCTCTGACATCATCAGCAGGCTCACATACGATGTCACACCTCATTACATCATCCCTGCTGTGGTGTATCATCATGTGTCACTGCATAGTGTCCTGCCTCCTCACCTGGGGTAGGGGCATGCAACAGCCCCACATCCCTGCCCCCTCCCCAAGTGTGGTAACGTAATGGGATGGGATGTCATTCCCCATGACATCACCACTGCCATTGTAGCCAAAAAGATAGGCCTGTAATGAAGGCCTACTTATATGTGATAAGAAACTATTCATTGTTACTTTAGGTAGAAGGCTAATGATTCTTAGAATGAGCACCTGCTACACATCATGATAAAAAGGAGGAGCTACAAGACACTTCAAAGTCCTTATATATGTACTTTGCAGAAAGGGAGGACACTAGTTGCCTCCAGGAGCATCCTTATCTTCCTGAGGCATATAGCGAACAATTACCAACATCGGGTATGGAGAAACTAGGGGAAACGTAATTTGGGCCAGGGTCCCCACGGCCACCGACCCATAAGCCCCCTACCCAAATTATACCACCTACGCAAAAGATAGAGGCGGAGAAAGGAACTGAGCACGCGTTCTAGTTTGCATACCAGGCGAAGAAATATGAACCAATTATTTTAACAGGGAGTGTACCACTTTGTAATCTTTGTAACATTTGAGTATAAATATGACAAGAGAACCAGCATTAGGTGTGCCTGATTAGAGGAACTCTCCTCCTGACACCCAGCGCTGCAATAAAAGGAAATGCCTGCTTCTTAATGCCAAATTGGTGTTAAGGAGTTTTCTTTTATTCCCGAATTTTGGTGACACCATCACTTGTCATCATGTGTCACAATGTGTCACATGTGCATGCGTTGTGTGTGTGTCTGGACCTGGGGGCATGCAGCAGCTATATGTCCATGCCTGTCCCAGGTGTGATGTCACATGATGCTATGTGATGTTGTCTGACATCATATGGTGATGTGAATGTGATGTCACCTGTGCAAGCTGCATCTGGCATAGCATCTGGGAGCACTGCTTCATCAGCAGCATATGCTTGTAGGTGTCTGCTGAGATGTCACTGTCGTGCTGCAGGAGAGGACCCTCCAGCACAGGGGTCCTCTGCAACTCACCACTGCAACAACATGGGTCTGGGCAGGCAGCCCCTCTAGCAGGGAACAGCCTCCAGAGTCCCACCAGCACCACCCTGTAGTCCTGCCCATCGTTCAGCCACCCCCCCCCCCCCCCCCCCCCGCCTCTGCAGCTCTTCCCCAGCAGGACAGCGACCTGGGGCCACTTACCCCTGTGATGAAAGGGGTGAGAGCTCCAGTCTTTGCCCCCTCCCACCTGTCTCCGCCCACCGGTCCACGCCCCCCTCCCAAGATGCCCCCCCAAGCGTTCCTCCTTCCCAGTTGCTCCAGCCCAGGAGGCCTGGCCGTTCCAAGATGGCCATCCCCCAGGAGTCCCTCCTCGCTCCCTGGGTGGCCTTAAGTGAGGAAGCCCTGCCTTCAATCAAGAAGCCACTCCCCTTTCAAGATGGCCATGCCTCCCCACAGCCCATCTCCTCTCCCCAGTGGCCCTGGCTGAGGAAGCCCCACCCCTCCTCCAGTCCCCACCCATCATTCACTAGGCCATGCCCACTCCACCGGACACCACACCTCAAAGGTGCCCACCATTAGGCCTCACTCACCCCATAGGCCACGCCCCCTTCCCCAGACAGCCCCTCCCCTAGCGGTATCGCCCCACATGCTCTGCCCCCGAGGCCCTGCCCACTTACCCGTGCGCCTTCCACTTAGCCACACCCATCACCTAGGCACACCCCTCCCCATGGGCACACCCCCTCCCCTGTGGCAATGCCACTTTCCAGCATTCCCCTGCCCTTGCAGGCTCCCCTGCCCTGCAGCCCAGTCCCACCCACCCCACCCCCCCAGCAGAACCTGCCCCCTCCAAGAAACCTAACCACTTAAAGGGCCCTGACCCACTACGAAGATCACAGTGGCCCCCAGGGCAGCAGCAGTTGTGAAGGCAGTGAGGAGGAAGGTGTGGCCCCTGACAGCAGTCCCAGGGGACAGCCCCGCACCATGCCCACCCATGATGTCAGCAGGGGGTGGGGCAAGGGGTGGGGTGGTTTTGTTGTCCCCCACCCCCCAGTTGCCCCTGCACTCACCGTGGTCGAAGCCACTCATGATGATCGCACTCAGGGACATTATGCTCAGCACAACCTGGACAGGGAAGATGTGACCTGTGACCCCTGACCTCCCTGTCACCCCGACCCCTCATGCCACCAAGTGTGACTGTGGCTTGACCCCAGGCCTGACCTGCGACCCCCCACCTCAGGGTCATTAGGCTTGTTCAATGCAAATGACAGCAAATAAAGTCATAATGGAATCAGTTTTGACAGCTAACACAATGCATGCTTCTGAACCCTTTTATAAGTAATGGAAAAGTGTGACAGCGGTTAGTGTTTGTGGCAAGCACTTATTTGCAACAATAGCTGGTGAAACCTTGTTTTCACAACAAGTGATAGGTCTGTAAGTAATGGAAGCTCTGCCACTGCCACTTCTTTGCTTGCTCAATTCATTTTGCTGGCTCTTATTTTTTATCTGATTCTTATTCTTCTATATTTGCCTGGTGTCTCTTCTGACTATTGTTAGCTGCATTCTTGTACAGTACCCATACATTCTTTTCACCTCTTGCACCTTTTTTCTTGCAGAAGTATTTGCCTTCTGCTGTGCATCCTTCCAGTAATGTACAGGCCCTTCTTGCACTCCCGTATCTACTAGATTATGTGCAGGCATGAGTGTTTTCTCCCCTTGTCTGCTCCTTTCCACTGTTTCCAATCTCTGTGTCAAGTACCATGTCCCAACAGCCCTTGTAGTTATCCCAGCTATCCCTGCAAGGTACTAAATCTTTCTTACCCATGCACAGCTGTCTCTTCCTTATGTTGTCTTCATTTTACCTTGCAACTCTGAGTCAAAGAAAACAGACCATAGTGTAGCTGCTTCTCGGATGTACAATTTTGTTTGCCTTGGAAACCCCTCTGTCTATGACTTGCAAATATTTTTAGTGATTGGGTACATGGAGGCTGTCTTATCTGGATTAGACTCAGGTAATAAGGTAGGGGCAGAAGACCCATTCCTAAAATCAAAATCATCCTCTTCATTATCAGTTTTCAGTGTACGTATCTTTTCAGCGAGCTCACTCTCTGAGACTGGCCATGTACACTCTTGCTATAGCTGTTGTAAAGCCAAGGTCTAAGGTTTGTTTCTAATTGTCACAGTAATTGGCTGTTAACGTGGCTATGAGATGCAAAGGCAGCTGCTCACGCTTGCTGCAAAGCATCTTGAACTTCCTGCCTGGAAGTCTTTAGTAAAGTACCTGTAGCTGCCAATACGTCTGCGAAAGCCCAGTGAAGGGTCCCTTTCTTTCCTTCACTTCACATAAACGAATTTCCTGCACTCCTGAAATTCTACTCACATTTCCCAGTCAAAACAATTTTCAGCCACCCAAGTGTTTTCCATCCCTTATCCTCTTGCCATGTTTGCTGTTCTTCTGCTGTCTCATCCTAAGCATCCACAGCCTGCGTATTTTACAGAATCCCACTTTTGACACCAGCTACTGTCATGGCCTAAAGGATTACCCAGCTGTTACAACCTTTACATACCCACAGGCCAGATAACTCTTTAGGCCATGACATTAATGCCTCATAGTCCTTTGCTCTCTTTCCTGAGTTCTGGCCTCTGATGGGAGCAGTGGAGCAGTTTCTGGCAAAGAAATGGGAACGGTCAGCTAAGCTGCTCTGCTAAACCAACAG
Source organism: Balearica regulorum gibbericeps (assembly GCF_011004875.1). Classification (NCBI taxonomy): domain Eukaryota; kingdom Metazoa; phylum Chordata; class Aves; order Gruiformes; family Gruidae; genus Balearica; species Balearica regulorum. The sequence goes on from NC_046220.1 coordinate 85,020, forward strand.
AAAGTGCGATGACACGTATTCAAGTGAACGCAAAGCCATCTTGGAATCAGTGCTTGTGCCTTTACTTGCCACTACATAGCAATGGGCAACACTGCTAGAGTCTTTTACTGCCTTCTGGACAGTGTGCCTGCCAACCTGCATGTCTCCAACAGCAACATGGTGAGTTGCCCTGCTTGCCAGCACTCCCTTACACAGTGTGCTCTCAGTCACCTGGCTCTGAGCAGGACAACTTCCTTATGGCAACAGGGCTTTGCCTTCGCAGGGCTTTGGAAGGGAAATGCTGGAGTCAGACCCTGACATTTTCTTCCTGTTTGCCTCTTCCACAGCAAGAGACATGGGGCACAATGACCATTAGCAAGGAGATTGCCTGAAGGATCACTGGTGCCTGTGTTTGGTGCCAGTGTGACTGTGTGAGGACAAGCATCACCAGGGGGAGAACCAGGCCCTCCTAAGATGGATACCAGAGGCAATGGAGAAGGATGGGGCTGGCCATGGGCTCTGCACTCATGCTCACCTGTTCTCTGCATGCTTCCTCAAAGACCCTTCTGAAACTGAACGAAGTGGAGGTCCTGAGGAACTTCATGGAAAAGAAAGCAAATGTGATAGCCTGCTTTGAAGAGGCCACCTTCTTCAGTCTCAAAGAGGAGGTAAAGAGACAAGGAGGTGTGGATGGACATCTTGGGGGATGGAGCTGGGATGCCTTCCCCAGTGGCAGGGGATGTCCCTGGCATAGCCAGCTACTGGCAGATTTCTGCAAGTCTCTGCAGGAAGACAGTCTTAGGGAACCAGTCCCCATTGAGCTGTTTCCCTTCTCCTGTGCAGGTCTTCTGTACTATGGGATGCAGAAAGGCAAAGAAAATTATCAGGGAGGCTCTGAGCCTGCTGAAAAGGCAGTTATCCCAGACTTCCATTGGAGCCTTTGTCAAATCTTGGCTGGAAGAGCTGCAGTGGGCCTGTTTTGTCACAGATGAGCACACTCTCTTCCACAGGAGGCTCAGTAAGAAGCAGAATGGTGAACACAGAAGTGGAAGAGACATTTCCTACCTGGGCCCAGACCTGCCTAGGCTTGAGGCCACACCAAACCTGACAGATAGGCTTTAGCAGAACTGAGGCATTAAGGGATGATGCATGGGTAGAACAGGGAATGGCAGAGCCCCACACTCCCACCACAGAAAACACTGAAACAAAGCACACCTTTGGGTAAAAAGCAGCTTGTAGTGAGGGATGCATCTGTGCTGGCACATGTTGGCTATGGTGGGGACTTGATGTTGGCTGGGAACTGAGAGCTGTAAACAGGGACTACAGGCTGCAGAGGGGAAGGGAGCCTGGAATTAGGACCAGGGTATGGGGAGGGAGCAGTAGATAGAGGTGAGGTGTGAGAATGAGGAAGGGCAGTTTCGCTTTTCCTGCTGGTGCCCAGTTTTGCTTGCCTCCTGCTAGTGCTGTAATGTCAACATGCCCTCTCAAGCGATCAACTTCCCCTGGTGGAACTTCTTCGTTTGACCCCCTTCCTCTCTGGCAGCCCTCCCTGCATCAGCTCCCTTTCTCCAAAGAGGTGTAACTGTCTTGTCCACTGCCTTGCTTTCCCCCTACCCTGTCTGATTTACAGGTAGTGCCTCTAGGCCCAGCAGTTTCTCTTGTGGGGCAGGAGGAAGACTGGCCTTGCTGCTGCAGCAGCGCTGCTGCCTTTCCTTACTGGAGCACCTCTTCAGCCTGGAGGGCACTTCCAGTGGATGGAAGCTCTCCCACCTGGTGGCACTCATGAAGGCCAACATGAGCAAGGCAGCCATATGCCTTACAACTAGATTGAGCACAGCCCACTCAATGCTGAAGAAAAAATCTAAATAATTAGTCAAGAGTCTGCCTGTTATATCATGGGACTTTTTCAGAATGGAAACCTTGCCAAGTTATTCCTAAAAATTGAACTGGAAAGATGAAGGATGGAAAATTTGGGGAAAGTGGGGAAAACAACAATGGGAAAAGCTGTAATAGCTCAAACAAAGCAGGATAGTGGAAACCCTCTTCAAATAGGACACGTATCAACACATACAAAGGGCACACATTTAGGATGCAGATGGAATCGTGGCATAGATCATTTGTCTAAAGAACCTAGAAAGAGGAATAATGTTGCTTTTTCGAATAACATATACTCTTTCCACCTCTAGTCTTGTCATTCTGGGTTGGCTATGTTGAGAAATTCTTTTACCAAACAATTATTAGCTTTGAATTTAACAAGGCCCATGAGTGATCAATGTGTACAGAGAAGATATCCTAACCTGGAGAATAGAAACATCCTCGCAGGATTGCCCAATCAGGGTTGATAAGGAAGAACAGCTTGGCCGGACAAGAGAGTTGGGAAACATCCAAGGAGAAGAAATTGTCCTCAAGACCATAAAAGGGAAAAAGGAGGGGGGGGAGAGGCGCTAACTCCTGAAATGATCGCTGGAGACCACCATGCATGCGTAGTGTAATTTTGCAATGACAGCATTATATAAATGTATAGATAGGAGGAGAGGCAGAGACTTCTTGGAAAATGTATAAATATTCATGTCTTTAAGGTATATAAAGGATTAACTTTTGTTTTAGGGTATGCACGATAGGCGGAGCTATCCCCTGTGCATCCAGCGCCATAATAAAGAATGCTTGCTCTTTAATACTACATTAGTGTTAAGGACTTGTTTTTCAGTAACTGCTACAAGACAGCTTAGGACATACAGGTAGCCTGGATCTACGTTGACAGATTGGCCTCCAAGGGGGGGGGTCTATTTCTAAAAAACAGTGCTGAGATTTTATAGCTAGCTATCTGCCCTTTTTGTGCAGAAGCCCAAGCCAAAATTTAGTCTGGACAACACTGGCCTAACCTAAAGGCATAGTAAATACTTGTGATTCTTCTAGGAAATAAATTTTATAGGACTTCTGCTGTGAAGTCCAAATAAATTTGAGTGTATTTTAAGCAGGGCAGAGATTATTAGCAGCTTAGGTATGGTCTACCCATTTCTCAGGCTAGTGCAAAATATGTAATTTTAGGATTAGGACAATGGTTTACCCAGCTACCTTTACCCTCTGTGAATCAATCAGACAACTGATCATATTTCAAAAAGTAAAGATATACACAGATGGGCTGAAACCCAAGGAGTTAGATGGATTTTCCACATTCCTCATCATCCTCAGTGTAATTGTATCATTGAATGATGGAATGGACTTCTTAAAAATAAATTACAAATTTACACTCTGACCAGTAAGTCCAAAACCTCAACTAGTACTTCCTTGTATCACAGGTAGAAACATCATCTTAATGACCCAGTCACTGCTTTAAATAATCAACAGACCGTTACCAGTAGTCTGATCTAGAAAGTTTTGATAGCAGCTACTATGTAACTTTAACTTAAGATGAAAATTGTAATCATCAATTATCTATTGGACAAACTGTCCAAGTTGATCATTTGCAAAAAGGACGCTTTCAGTGTGTGTTACAAACACCCCTCTGAAGCACCATCTGGAAGGTACTCAAGCATCAGAGTAACAAATATCTCATTTCTGAGCAATGGATATCCAAATTATCTAACATCCAAAAGGAAAGAAGTGGATTTGTGTTTTCTTTAAGGTTATCCTAACTGCAACATCAGCAACTGGAAACTCAGGTTATCTTCCCTGGATTTTGATCATATCTTGTTCATCATACTGATTGTTTGACAATTTGGCATGAAATGAAACAAACGTAAATTGATTCTGACCAAAAAACCTCATGAACCTGTAATAATGAATCAGCAATTACAAACAAAGGTGTTTTTAATGGGTTGAAACTCTAGAGTCTCACACGGAATGTTAATAGTACAAAATGTCAAAGATAGGATAATTTCAGTGTACCTAATTATATAGTCTGCAATGCCAAATAATGGTTGACTGAGTACTAACAATACTTGAGACACAGGTGGCCCAAACAACATATCTGGCTGTGTAGACTGCAACCCTATTTGGACAATCTGTTTAAGCCAAACGTGCTTAATGAAATTCAGTGTTTCTCTAATCCATGGTGTTCATTCTACAAACATCATATCTGGGCATTTTATCACCTGGGTAGTTCTGGCTGTGCGGCACTATTGCCTGTAAGAGTCTACCACCACAGCAGGCAGGCACTTGTACTATAGCACTTCTTAATCCCTACACATTTTGATCTAAATATTTAACATTTAACACAACCATTACCCTGTGTGTAGTAACTGTGGAGTGTTCAACCCTCAGTGAAAAGACAACTAAATTTCCTAACTTTGTACAGGCACTGCTTCCAAACTTGGGTTTTGCTGCATTAGAATGACCAATTGTTAATATCTCCACTACACTTGGAAGTACCCAAAATGCTCCTGTAGGTGCTTTAAAGAATCTACAGTCTGAGATTAATTTCCTCTCACGATTTGCCATCCAAAATCATTGGGCCTTACACTGTCTTTTAGCCTCGCAAGGAGGTGGTTTTGTGTTAATAAATACTACCTGTTGTTTTTATGGGGTAACAAATCTAAATAAATCGAACATGATGTGAATATTGAAGGGGAAATTCAAATTGTAACTGCTTAGCAGTGGTAATTTGTGACTGAGGAATGATCTGGCGGGCGAGGAGGGCAAGGTGGCCTAACTGCAGAGGGGATTACCCTGACTGGAAGCAGGGATGCCAGAGACAGAACAACTCCCTGCAAGGGAGTGAAGTTTCCCTCAGTGAAAGAGGTAAGAGACAGACTCAGCATCATCTCGTAGCTATCCTCAGGGGCCACCTTCGGGCAGCGGGCTGGGCTGAGGTGCCCCATGCAACCGCTCACAGGACTGGTGCTGGTGCAAACGGATATGAGTGGGCTTGTGACACATCTGGGCAGATTTCTTGTAGGATCTACTTACAGTGGTAGGACTCTGCCCAATGTATTGTTCATTTCTTTATACATACTTAAGCATAAACATGTTTAATTTGCATCAAGGTGTACCATAAAAATTCCTCAACAAGATTATTCAGCAACATGTCTGTACCTTTCACCAACTAGCCCAAGAACAATCCCTGCTCAGAGGTCTGCCAGCAGACTGGTCTTGGCTATGGTCTTGGTTGCCAGATCTTGGAGCGTGGGCATGGCACATTTTAATGGAATTAACTCTCACTTTAGCTTTTCTGTATTGTATCTTGCATCAAATCACTTGTGTGTATCACTTTTATCTAAACTGATACTGTATCCTCATGTCTCAACTGACAAACCCTCACATAAGTTACACCACCACTGCCAGGCCTAATGCAGGTATAAGTCTACTCCAGCTCACACGTTAGGAGGCAGGAGAGATGCATCAGGTATGGTGTAGTCTCACCCACAGTGACTCATCAGTGGCTGTAGACCAAAGGGTAGAGTGATGGGAGCAGCCATAAAGGCGACCTGGTTATAATGAGGAAAAATACAGACAGAAGATATCTGTTAAAACACTGACAGAGAAAATTCCAGCCAGCCTGGAAATTGGTGGCCTGGGAAGCCAGCGTGGGAACCCGGAGCATCCTTGAGAAGCACAGCCAACATCTCTAAAGTGCAGCTGGGTATCTCAAAACTGGAGGCATCCCGAGATATGATCAATAAGTACAAAACCAGAAACTCTTATAATCTGGAGAAGTGAAAAACAGCCAAAAAAGTGGAAAACAGTCTGGGAATGGAGGAATTGGTGACAACTGTTGACTGTTTCAGATGGAAGAACAGAAAAACAGTCTGGAAAAGTAAAAATTCATCTAAAAGAATAAAAAAGAACATAGTCTATTGGCAATCCCAGATGAAAACCAGAAGTCAGCAATATCTATTGGCTGCTGCAGATGGTGGTGTTCTACGCTCTCTTATGTCTCTGGGATATAAAAATTACTTGCTTTCTACCCAGAATGGAGCCTTTCTCTCTCCCCTATAACTCTCCTTGTGCAAACTTTTCCTACAAGATGTCCTCAACAGACTGAATCCTGGCCAGGGATGCCTGGCTGACTGCAGACACCAAGAAGCAGATGACATTTGAAATGAAACTTTGGCCATTGTTGACTGGCCTCTCCCCTGGGAGTGGTTTGGTGAGCACTGTACTGGAACTACTGGAACTACAACAAACATGACAAACAAGGGCTCAATCCCCTTTGCCCAGACTAATCTATCACATGAATTCACTCATTCACCACCCAAGTCATAAGGTTTCATAACTTACAACCTGTAACTCTTAATTTGTGCACCTATGAGCAAGATTACATTTCCTGGCTGATGGTGAAAGTGCTCATCCTTCCTCCTCCATCACAGTGTAAGCATCCTCTGTATCACCCCAGGAAGCACGAAATCCTCAGCAGTATGTTGGATCTGTTTCAAAAGGGGTTTGGGTAAGCTGATATTTTATACCTTCCAGCTTGGACATTTGGTCTATACTACTCCCATAAGTTCGCAGATTCTGACAAAATTGCCAGACAATCGATATGCAGAGATGGTGGCTGCAGCAGACAGCCAGCTGCAGGTGATAATGGCTGTATAATGGCCACCCGCCCTGTGTACATGATGCTCTCATTTTAACCTAATGGTGTTACTCCCAGCATACATCAGGCCTTAGCATGAGCCTTGTGAGTCAAAATCTGAGTAAGAGTTGAACAATCAGAGAAAGAGGTGAACAATCAGAGAAACCTGTTCCAGTGTCTCACCACCCTCAATGTTAAACATTTCTTCCCTATTTCCAATCTAAATCTACCCTCTTTCAGTTTAAAACCACTGTCCCTTGTCCTGTCACCCTGGTAAAAAGTCTCTTTCCATCTGTCTTATAAGCCCCCTTTAGATTTTGAAAGGCTGCAGTAAGGTGTTGCCAGAGGCTTCTCTTCTCCAAGCTAAACACCCCCAACTCTCTCAGCCTTTCCTCACAGCAGAGGTGTTCCAACCCTTGCATCATTTCCCTGGCCTCCTCTGGACCTGCTCTAACAGGTCCATGTCTGTCTTTTGCAGGGAACCCCAGAGGTGGACACAGTGCTCCAGGTGCAGTGTCACAAGAGCAGGGTAGATGGGCAGAATCACCTCCCTCGACCTCCTGGCCATGCTACTTTTTATGCAGGACACGGTTGGCTTTATGGGCTGTAAGTACACCTTGCCAGCTCATTCAATTTTTTGTCCCCCAGTACCCCAAGTCCTTCTCTGCAGGGCTGCTGCTCTCAATCCATTCATCCCCCAGCCTGTATTGATACTGGGGATTGCCCTGACCCAGATGTAGGACTTCACATTTGGCCTTGGTGAACTTCACATGAGCCCACTCCTCAAGTCTGTCAAAGATATAAACCCATATATGATACGAGATACAAGATACAATACAGAGTAGAGTCCAAGAAATACTTAGAGCCTTCTTACAGTCTAGTCGATCATCCAGATATAGTAAGTTATGGTTTCACATAGCCCATTTCTAATGAGCAATTAAAATACGGATGTGATATAAAGCCTCCCATTCTCTTTGTCTAGTGAGTTTACCACACTGGTATGAACTTCTGCTCCATGGCCTGAAGTTGTGCCAGGGGAGGTTTAGATTGGATACTAGGAAAAATTTCTTCACCAAAAGGGTTGTCAAGCATTGGAACAGGCTGCCAAGGGTAGTGGTTGAGTCACCATCCTCAGAGGTATTTGAAAGATGTGTAGATGTGGTGCTTAGGGACATGCCTTAGTGGTGGAGTTGGCAGTGTGAGGTTTATGGTTGGACTCGATGACCTTAAAGGTCTTTTCCAACCTAAATTAGTCTATGATTCTATGATAATTACAATGAAAAGAAATAGGAGGAATGTGACAGCATCAAAGAAAAAAGGCTACATCTTAGCAGCCTTTAAGAAATGCAGCTTTGGAGAGCTACAATAATAACGTCTAAAATCCAGTGACTTGAAGAAAGCAAACAAATAACATTTGCTCACTGTCTCTTCTAATGCAAAATCCCTGCAGCATCAAATGCAAGTAGTAGCTGGCACATTCCAAGCAAACAAAAGAAGACATTTCTTTTGCAGGAATTTTTTTTTTTTCTAAATACTTACAAAATAGCCTATAGAACTTCTTGTTGCAGGACTGCTGTTGATGATGACAATGCCTGTAACTTCAAAACGACTACACAAAGTCATGGAACAACAACAACAAAAATCCCTTGAGAGTTACTTAATACAAATACAAGCCAAAGAAAATATAAGAAGAGTGTTGAAAATATTTGCTCTGCTCTTCCAGTCTTCCTTAGGCAATTTTTGTTTGCCATCGTTGTAGGAAAGATACTGGGCTTGATGGACATTTATTTGAAAGTAATTTGAGCCATTCTTAGGCTCTTAAAAATCAAAGTACTGAAAGCACTTGGAAACTTGCAATATACAGCTCTCCTAATACTTCAACACTTCATGAAAGCAGGTACATACTTGTACAAAACTAGAACAGTATGTTCCTAATTTTAGGCTACATATTGCATGTTCACAATGTACACAATAATTGGAAGTTTAAGAAGATAAGCTGGTGATTTTTTAGATGTGTACATAAAGTATGTAAAGTATATTCATTTTACATATATATACATATATAGACAGACACTAAAATTACTATTAAGACAGCATGTGAATGCTGTGAAAATTTCTTTAAGACCTGTATGTGGATTTAAGTCAATCTGCAACTTATAATGCACATTCATTTTATACTCTAATTACACCTTGATGACATACATAAGGATTTGTGTGCCAAACATGTTGACATACTGAAGTATTCAGTGCATATTCAGATCAAACAGTACTTAGCAATGAATACAGTCAATATCCTGACTCTAGACAGGAGTCATCTTGCTTCATCCTTATGCCAGTATTGGTTAGGGAACTATCATTTAGCAATGTTTGTTTATTATGAAATTAATATAATTTAAATGTTAAATAATAATAAATATTAATGATTTCTTATGACATGGCCATAGTGGGGAAGCTTTTCTTTTTTGTGCAATTGACATGTATTACATACTGTAAGAAAAAATTTCATCATGTCAAAGATGTTGACTCTAAAGGCAAAATTCAGAATAACTAAGAGTAAGTATGAAATGTCCTTAGAAATCCACTCTGTGAAACTAATATGATTTCGTCTTCCTGATATATAAAATGCAAGCAGCTGTAGCCTCAGTTTCTCAGCGAACACCTTAATTTGGAATGTCATGAATGACAAGAGCTGGGCTGCATTTCTTGTGTCCCAAGAAGTCTCATTTTGCTTTAATGGGCTAATGGCATCTGTACAAAGTGCTGGAAAATGTCATGCCAGGCTTTGGGATCAGAGGGGGACAATCTAGTTTTATATTACTAAGATTTCTCTGAATGAGCTTTGTCCTGATGCATTCAGACTTGGCTCAGGAGAGCTTTGTTTTCTGCCAGGAAGGATGCTGTTGGAAGCACAAAGTGTGAAGCAGATGCCTGCCAGGTGGATGTTTGAAGGTCATGTGTGGAAAGGAGGTAATACTTACATAAGGATGTGTGTCAGTGGAGAGGAGAGAAGAGGTGGGCTGGTGCACACAAGACGTGAGACAGGACACAGCTCCACCAGGTGTGGATGAGAGTATGCATGAGCCTGATAAAAGCCAGAGTGGAAATGCTATTTGCAGCAAAGCAGGTGTGTGTGGCAAGGTTGCAGAGAGTGCATGGGAATGCAGGGGCAAGAGATGGCCAGGCGATGGTGTACGCCTTGGAGGGTAGTTAGCAGCGGTCATGGTCCATGCCTTGGGGACTGGGCAGCAATGCCCAGGAGCACGGTGCGCTTGGAGGAAGCCTGCAGATGGACCAGCGTTGGGAAGGGCAGGTGCCAGTGTGTCAGGGAGGAGCCTGTCTGGAACATGTGTGCAGAGTTTGTGCAGCCATGGCATGTTGGTAAGAGGGGTGTGCTGCAGGGAAGGTGCATGCTGGCAGGGTGTGCCTGTGGCTAGGGTGTGTAAGGATTCGTGGGGGAGGGTGCCGTGTGTGTGCCTGTGCATGGGAGGGGTGCATAGGTCTGGGGGGGGAGACCATGGGTACTTTTGTGTCTGCGTGCATGCATTTGCTGCACGATGCCAGCATGTGGGGCTCCCTTGTGCACATCGGGGGGGGGGGGGGAGCACGGGGCGCCATGAAAAGCAGCTGTCCCTCCACTGTCTTGGACCACCCTGCTGGGTCTCCAGCGTGCACCATGCTTGCGCACACAGCAGCAGCTGCTGCTGCCACTGCCACTGGCCCTGGCTACATCAAATCATAGAATCATAGAATCATAGAATGGCTTGGGTTGGAAGGGACCTTTAAAGGTCATCTACTTCTAAACCCCCTGACATGGGCAGGGACACCCTGCATTAGATCAGGTTGCTCCAAGTTCCATCCAGCCTGGCCTTGAACACTTCCAAGGAGTGGAAGATAATCCCAAGCAGAAGATTAATGCAATTTAAATGACTGGTTGCACATGCTTAATACGTTCTTGTTTGGCAAATATCAGCTGCGTTCAGACAAAAAAAAAACAAAGCAATTCCTTTGAATTCTGAACAAGGCAGTCCCAGAAAAAGTTACACCTATTGCATAACCTTGTCATTGAAAAGGCTGGTTGTAAATGAGGAAAACATAGGAGAAACGACTTTTCTAGCTGTGTGTTGCTTCCTGTTTGTGACACGTTTAGTAACTAAGTGAGGCCTAGAAAGCTCTTTGTAAAAAATGTGAAGGATCTTCATGCATGAGAGCTGCTCAAATGCGATTGTTTCAGATGCAAAGCTGTAGTTAGCTGAATTAAGCTATTAAATGTTCTGCATTAGAACTGTTATTTGAATACTGAGTAGCACAGATCACTAGCATTATCCTTTTATGCAATGGGTGACGCACAAATCTAGTTAGGTTTTCCTCCTGTTAGCAATGCACAAAGAAACCTGCTTTTAGGTTCTCTTGCACTTTCTTCTTTATTTTAAAATCATTCATGAAGAAAAGTCTAAACTTGCAAATAGTTGGAGGACAGCTGCTATCCGGATAACAGATATCATTGCTAAAAACCTGTCATAAACTTTGCCAAAGACATATTCTTGTTCTCAGAAACCTCACTATTTTTAACAATCCACTTTCTACATTTTAGAAATATCTATATTATCTCTAGCTGCAGAAATGCTTTTTTGCCACTAGCAGAACTGGCATATGTGTATTGCAACAGCCATCACTTGTGAGCAGGTAGTACTCATACATGGAATTTTCCTGGGAGCTGCACACCTGTGAAGCCTGAGCATCTGGGGCTTGTGGCCTTTGTCCATCAGGAAGGAGACCTGGTGGGCCTTGCTGTTCAGAGACACAATGTAATCTGGAGTTTGCATAGATGTCTCCTTCCCATCATTGGTCATGCCCAGGGCACTTACATACGGCAGCTGCAGACAGCAGCAGGCTGCCTGGGTTGTGTTTTTCAAATGTCCTTATCCACCAGCTCACTGGTCTCACGAAAAGGCATGTGGCACTGGGCTTAGAGCAGGGGGGGAAAGACAGACAGACACATCAGTCAGCGTTGTCTAAGCACCTTAGGTAGCTTGTGGTCTAACATAAGTTCAGACTGCAAACCAAGAGTCCCAGCCCTGAGGCCTCATTCTCCCTGGACAACTTGATCTTTTACACCCAACCTACCTTCAGCAGCAGGTGCAACAGGGCCCATGTTCTCATTCTATGACACTCCTAGTTGTGAGGATACTTACATGTTTTCTGACAAAGCAGCCTTCAGCATTGAGCCCATACTACAGCGTTGCCCGTAGGTTTACAGCTCTCTTCCTGCAGCAAGATGCATATGTCAAATCAGTGCCCTATCCTGCCTGCCTGCACTGTGCCCATCACTAGGAGCTGGGTAGAGTGGGAGAAATGCCATCCGTGAAACACAACAGTAAACAGTACACTCTTTCATACAGGAAAAGTTAACTTCCCTGGCAGCAAAACTGAAGGCCCAAGCTATTTCTGCCTGGAGTGAATTGCAGACCCTTCCTGCCTGCATGTTGCCTAGTACATACAGCAGGGTTTCTCACAGGGAATGCTGGCGGCGCCAGGTGGCCATATCACTTCCAGGAAAGTGTTTATTTTCTTCCAACTCCTGTGATTGTTGTGTCACCAAAGAAAATTCACAGTGTCACTGGCGTCCAGGTGTACCTGTCCTGTGAAGTGAAGGCAGTGCCCGCTCCTGTCATCACTTTGAGAAAGGAATGCTGAGGATCTCATACAGGAGTGCCACTTTCAGTATCTAACAGCAGACACGTCTTTGCATTTATGTGCTACCATTCTGCATTGCTGTACCATATTTTTAGGTTAACTCAGATTCATCATCTGTGTGCTTGCTGAAAGCAGTGTAGGGACAGTTTCTTCCAAAACAGGTCTACAGCCTGCAGTACCCATCTGTGCACAGCTGGGGGGGGACAGGTGTCTAGTCCTCAACTCCCCAAAGGGTCTCATGAATCCAAGCATCAATAAACAATGTCAGAATGCCTTGTCAAGCACTGCACATTAGAGAATGGTCTTAGCAGTCAATACCACTACTGTGATGTACACCCAGCAAACATCTACCCATCCATCTAGTAAAACAAAGCCTACTTGGTCCCGGTTTGCTGTGCAGTTTTATCTCTATGTCTGAAAGTGGGTTGCTCTGTGATGACATCAGCCTGAGGCATCTCAGAGCCACATGGCACAACAAAATTCACCTAAAAGCTTTCAGACTCCAAAGGAAGTGAGATTTCCTCAGCCTTTTAGATACCTAGAGAACTGGGTCTGTAGGGGTCAGTGCTGCAGCACAGGAGGACACTGAACAATGGGCATACCGATCCGTGCTCAGAAGTATCCAAAGCCTACTGCCTATGACAGAACAGTTCTGCTCTTCATTATTGACACAGGAGCTACATTGAGAGACTGAGTGAGCTCAAATATTTTTAAGGGGTGAATAGGGCTCAGCTTCAGAGGCAATAAGGAAGAAGGGGATCAGAGAGTCTTGGCACTGGCTGGCTGTATGCAGAAAGAAGTGTATTTCACCAATACATTTCCCTAGGGCTGCAGAGAGCACCTGTCCAGTGACCACCATGCTGCTTCTCCCTCCTCTTAGCACTGCATGCAGCTCCTCTGCCTGTCTGTCCAAGCATCTCAGTAATAGCATGGTCAGAGAGAATTATGTCATCATGAGTAAATGTTTCTAATGGATTTCACTGATGTCCTCTAACATCTTCACACTCCTGTGAAAAATCTGCAGGTCTGAGAGTCACGCAAAGGAGTCAAACTCCTGGAGGAGCTGCCTGGAAAGAAGAGCAAACATGGCTGTTCAAGTTCAGGGCGGACCTTCACAGCACAAAGGCACAGGGTGGGTTTTGATAAGTTCAGCAGAGTGGCTTACCAGTACCTGAAGGGGGCCTACGGGAAAGATGGTGAGGGACTGTTTATCAGGGAGTGTAGTGACAGGACAAGGGGTAAGGGGTTTAAGCTGAAGGAGAATCGATTTAGGTGAAATGTTAAAAAGAAATTCTTTACTGTTAGAGTGGTGAGGCACTGGAACAGGTTTCCCAGAGAAGCTGGGGCTGCCCCATCCCTGGCAGTGTTCAAGGCCAGGTTGGATGGGGCTTTGGGCAACCTGGGCTAGTGGAGGGTGTCCCTGCCCATGGCAGGGGGGGTTGGAACCAGGTGATCTTTAAGATCCCTTCCAACCCAAACCATTCTATGATTCTATGAAATACATTCACATTCACAATGTATACAATGTCAGTTTTATACATTTTCCTATTTAGAAAATATGCAATTGATTTTGAAAATGCATAGTTGAAAATAGGCATTAATACTGAAAATTCATGGAAAATAAATAGGGAGAAAATACCGAGCAGTAAAAAGAAGCTGTCATTTCACGTGGCATACTATCTCTGGCCTGTTTTCTCCTGCTTCTCACACAAGGTTAGAGTTCCTCACCCTGCGGAAAAAAATCACCAGTTGTTAATCCTACCCATGTTTGCCCCCAGGAGAAAACCCTGCAGCATAACTAGGAAGACTAAGCATTTTTAGAGCAAACCATTTCCAAGCAACTTGAACATGTAAGTAAAGCTTTGCTAACAAATTTTGTCTGCTTATGCAGTTGTCACTGGATTTGCACCCCAACTCATACCATACAATTTGGGGAAGCTGGAATTCTCCCGTTTAGGATCAAACATCTGTAACCCTGCTGGGACATGTTTGTTCCTACCTCGCTGCACAGTGGGGCATGCTGGGCTCTGTGGGGACACTGTGCCCCAGCCAGAGGACAGAACACAGATGACATACTGAGTTAGGACACACAATGTGCACAGTGGTGTGGGGCACGCAACCTGCACCAGGCTGCTGGTGCACCACATGGCAGGCGTAGGAGGAAAAGCCCCCCTGTGCTGCTCTCCTCCTGTTATTATGGGAGGGCTGCAGCTAACATGCCTCTCACCTCCACCCTCAGTGCTCCAGCATATGTGTTGGCTTCTTGTGGGTGGACCTTGCAGCCTGTGTTTGAGGCTTCCTCTCTGCTGCTGCAGGCCAGAGCTGCTTTCAGAGTCATGACACACACTTGGCTTGGAGACTGGCTTTTTACCTGTGGAGCACCAGTTGCTGGGGGTGCCATGTTGTATGCAGAAGAGGTAAATAGCAAAAGAAGTACCATCATACCCCTTTCCCCCCCAGCCCTGTCATCAACCTGACTGCTGACTATGCACCACCATGTGTGGTCCAAGGTTTTTTTGCTGTATCTATGTGTCACACCCAGACATGGAATTGTGAGCAGTTAGTCCCCCTCAACATTTACAGTTCCTGGAGGTGCTTATTGTATTGCACCCAGCATTGCCAAAAGCAATGCAGCCCAGCTGTGGCAGTTGCTGGGTTATAAAGGTTTGGCTTCCATAGGGCAGAAATCCAAAGTAGAGTTGTCTTGAGGTAAAAAACATAAGAAGAGTTAAGAGTTGTCTTCTAGAAAAGACATAATGCCCTCTGGTTTTATCACTGTGGTGCATCTAGCTCAGAGCATGCTTCCATTCAAAGCTGAAATTAGAAGTGGGGAGAAATCCAAGACAGGCAAAATTAAGAACAGGAAGTGGATGTGATCGAGAAACAAAGAAGCTGATGCTAAGAAACATGCTGTAAGGCGCTGATAACAAGTGGATGTTGCAAACACCCATCTTGACATGGACAGGGATGGGCTGATGATGACCAGGGAGTGTTGAACAAGAACAGAGCCTGTGGAGGCAGGATAACATCTTGTGAGACCACTCCTCTATTCCTAAAACATGTAAACAAAGACCATCTGTGCCCTGTGCACCATGTGCCTGTGACAGATCACCACTCGCTTGGTCAGCCCTGAAGGGGGGGGGCAGTGAGTCCCCCAGACCCTCACAACCCACCAGCTCATTTCTAGAATGTTTCTAAACATTCCTGAGCACGTACTGCGCCTGCTCAGTGATGACAGACCCCCGCCTATGGGGCGGGAACATCGGGTTATAAAAAGGGAAAACGTAAGTTTTCGGCACGCACCCACCACTGGAAGACCGTAACTACGAGCAGAGAACATCGCTGGATCCAAGGGTGGTGCTATCTTTTCTCTTTCTCTCTCTTCTCTTTCTCTCTTTCTTTTCCTCTCTATCACTCTCTTTGTCTCTAACTCAATTTTCAGCACAATAGGGTAATATTGTCACATGTTTTGCTAAACCCTTACCTTTCATCGTTCTGCTAAGTTTTGAGCATTGTTACGACTTTTGTGAAGCCTCTATCTTTTGTAGTTCCACTGAGTTTTAAGTAAATTTATGATTGGTTTGACCCTCTAAAGTAATTGTCGTTACTCCTGATTACCACGCAGAGAATTAAACAGTTAACCTCACCCTAACCCCCTGAGTGGGATGGGACACATGCAGAGAGCTAGAGGTGGTACAGTAAAGCAAGAAAAGCAGATGTCCTTCATGACTGCTTGCCTGCTGCATATGAAACAGGACAGTGGGTCTATTCCAGTAAATTGAGACTATGAAAAAAGTCCTGAAACCCATTGTCCACTTTGCAGATTTGCAGCTCTGGCCCACTTTTCTCACACAGTACTGAGGGCTATCATCTGATGAAGTCTCTGCTTGCTTGTGTTGTCTATAAAATGTGTAGATTACAGGTTGCCAGAAAGCCAGAGGTGCATAGATGAAGTGCTGCCACTGTTACCTGTTTGCTGCATCCACATTACAGACCAGGTTACCAAAACACCAGTTAACAAAAAAAGGGAGAGACAAGGAAGAAATACCAGTCCAGGCAATTCCTTTAGCTAAGGAATTGGTTGGTTAAAGAATAGCTTGGTTAACCAAGAGGCCATGAGTTTAAATACACGTCTGCATGTATAAATTACAGCCATATATAAATGCTTGTCACTGTACCTACACCCTTTTCTAGTCATGGTAATAGCTTACCCAAAACTGCAAAAGCAACACAATATGGCTATACATAGGAGCAGCAGTAATATGGGTAATCTTTACAATCACTTTCAGCAATGAACCCCTGTGCTGCCTTGGATGGAGTTTGAGGGCTGTGTTTTCAACTTGGGGTCTTACCACCATGCTTCTACTCTTTTACAGTCCATTTTATTCAAGGGTTGTAGATAAGAAAAAAAACTGCTTGGAGTTATTGTTAGTCACTACATACACCACACCATACCACAGCAACTAAACAACTCCACAGAGCTAGAGCTCAGACAGGTTAATCCTGCTATACCATCCACAGAGAGAAAGTGGAGCAAGCCATATATGTTACAAAGGAATGAAGCTGCATCAGGGGAAGTTCAGACTGGACATTAGGAAAAGGTTCTTCACTGAGAGGGCGGTTGGTCACTGGAACAGGCTCCCCCCGGGAAGTAGCCATGGCACCAAGCCTGTCAGAGTTCAAGGAGCATCTGGACAACACTCTTAATCATATGGTTTAGTGCTAGGTCGTTCTGTGAGGAGGAGCGAGTTGGACTTGATGATCCTTATGGGTCCCTTCCAATTTGAGATATTCTATGATTCTTGGGTGACCTCTGCAACACTGGCCATGGTGGAGAAGCCTGAGGTAGGATTTGGTTAGTAAAAGACAGGAGTGCTGGCAAGGATAGATGATGGGGCTCTGGGACAAAGAGGTGAAAGTGAAAGTATTTAATTCTTTGTGATCACAAATTTGGTAGAGGCTTTTGTATATCTGTGAGATATATTGCGAGAGTTTTTTTCAGCTTTGTTTTACATGGCAACCACTTTAAGGCAGTAACAGTGTGGGCAATGGGAGACATACACCTTTTAAGTGGTTTAATATAGTGTGGTGGGTTGACCCTGGCTGGAGGCCAGGTGCCCACCAAAGCCGCTCTATCACTTCCCCTCCTCAGGTGGACAGGGGAGAGAAAATACAATGAGAGGCTCATGGGTCAAGATAAGGACAGGGAGAGATCGTTCACTAATTACCATCACAGGCAAAGCAGTCTCAACTTAGGAAAAAACTCATCTAATTTATTACCGAGCAAAACAGAGTAATGAGAAATAAAACCAAATCTTAAGACACCTTTCCCCCATTGCTCCCTTCTTCCTGGGCTCAACTTTACTCCCAATTTCTCCATCTGCTGCCCCCCCAGCAGCACAGGGGGACAGGGAATGGGGGCTGCAGCCAGTTCATGATACATTGTCTTTGCTGCTCCTTCCTCCTGACGCTCTTCCCCTCCTCCAGCGTGGGGTCCGTCTCACAGGACACAGTCCTCCATGAACTTCTCCAATGTGAGTCCTTCCCATGGGCTACAGTTCTTCACAAACTGCTCCAGTGTGGGCTCCTCCATGGGCTGCAGGTGGAATCTCTGCTCCTCATCAACCCCCACCGGCTGCAGGGGGACAGCCTGCTTCACCGTGGTCTTCTCCACGGGCTGCAGGGGAATCTCTGCTCTGGCACCTGGAGCACCTCTTCCCCCTCCTTCTGCATGGACCCTGGTGTCTGCAAAGTCTCCCGCATCTTCTCACTCCTCTCTCTGGCTGCAAAAGCTGCTTCTAGTTTGGGGGGGTTTTGGGGTTTTTTTTTCCTCCCTTCTTCACTCTGTTATCACAGAGGCGCTACCACCTTCACTAATTGGCTTGGCCTTGGCCAGCGACAGGTCCATCTCGGAGCCAGCTGGTATTAGCTCTGTGGGACCTAGGGGAAACTTGTAGCAACTGCTTGCAGAAGCCACCCCTGTAGCCCACCCGTTGCCAAAACCTTGCCACGCAAATCCGAAATACATAAACAATCTTTAGATGCTATGGACATTTCACAGGGGCTCATGTCACACGCAATACTCACAGTTCCTACTAGCCCTCTGAAGCTCTGTAGGAAATGACCACTAAGTGGATCTGCAGGTGAGCCAGACTGCTGGGGAGCCCAGGCTGCCTGAGCAGACAGGTACATCCAAGCACAAGGTGTTGACAGAAATCTAGGAGCAGAGAATGTGCATTCTGGAGACAGAATTGGGCTCTCTCAAGGGATGGTGGAAAGCTTTAGGCATGGGAGTGGACAAGATGCTGGATGTGATGGTTCTGCAGAGGCAGAGCAAGAGGGAATGTAATTGCGGGCTGAATAAACAGGTAAATCCAAGGCACTAATTTGCATGACAGTGAGATGGGCACTGGAATAACAGTTCTCCTTTCCATATTATAATAGGTCTGTTTGTTTTATTGGAGAGGATTTCAAATGCATAGATGTTGGAGAAAGCAGTGTACAGCAAGGCTTAGGATTTAGTTTATTTAGCTGACCAAAATAAAAAGAGTTGATTATGTGGTAAAGTTACCATAAAACAAAAAACAAAACAAGGAAAAAAAAAAAGGAGTAACCAAAAAAATGGGAGTTAGTAGAGGTCTCAAATGCAGAAGAGAAATACAAGAACAGTTAATTGGCTGGAAGATTAAGTACTTGGTTTCACATTAGAGGATAACTGTAAATACCACTGTGTATTTCAATGAGTGCATCTTACAATGATTAATTACTCTTGATTTTTAACAGCACTTGGTTTCCACTGCAAGCAGTTCATGTTACGTACTATTACAACCATGTCACTCCTTGTTAGTGTTATGTCAAGGCTGCAAACAAAAAGGCTGCGTTGTATTTAAGAGTCATCTAGAGAAAAATTGTGCTGCTTTTCAGTGCTTACACATCACAGAGGTTTTGCAGCTGTACTTTTATACACTGTCCAGTCCAGTATTTTCATCTAAAATGAACTGCATGCTAAACACTCTTCTGTGCTAATTTACTGCTAAGTGCTTCACAATTTCCTCATTATTTTTCTAGTCTTTGACAAGCTGCTAGATCATAGAATCATAGAATTGTTTGAGTTGGAAGGGATCTTCAAAGATCACCTAGTTCCAACCCCCCTTGACATGGGCAGGGATACCTTCCACTAGATCAGACATTTCTGTACACTGTGCTGCCTGTCAATAGCTGGCTGTTCTCCAGTTGAGTGCTTGTCTTCCCTCACCAAATGCAGAGATGATTAATCTTCCCTGGAGTCATGCTTACTCTGACTGCCTGAACTCATGTACCTGCAGCCACTGGTACACATTTTCGGCAAATAGTATTTTTTCCATTTCCTCACTGATCGTCACTTCCAGTCTCAAGAGTGTCCTGGTTTCAGTTGGGATAGAATTAATTTTCTTTCCGGTAGCTGGTATAGTGCTGTGTTTTGGATTTAGTATGAGAATAATATTGATAACACATTGATGTTTTTAGTTTTTGCTAGGTAGTAGTAGTGCCTACACTAAATCCAGGACTTTCCAGGTTCTCAGGCCCTCCCAGGTGCACAAGAAGCTGAGAGAGCACAGCCAGGACAGCTGACCCAGTCTGGCCGAAGGGATACTCCCCACCATATAACATCATGCTCTGCATATAACTGGGGAAGCTAGCCACGAGACAGCATCGCTGCTCAGAAACAGACTGGGCATCAGGGTTTTTTTTCCACAGGTGGTGAGAAATTGCATTTCTGCATCACAATAATAATAGCAATGGTCACAATAGTAACAATAGTAACAGTAATAGTAGTAGTAATATAATAATAATATCATCATGATCATCTTCCTTTGTTATCCTATTAAACTGTCTGTATCTCAACCCACGAGTTTGGTTTTTTTTCCATTCTTCTCCCCATCCCACTGCGGGGAGGGGGGAGCATGAGCAAGCAGCTGCATGGTGCTCAGTTACTGGCTCGGGTTCAACCATGACAAAGAGTACATTTGGAAGGCATCTTGACCAAATGAGTCACTGAAATCAGCTCCACAGTTGAAGGAATAGGCTGCTGTCCTTCACAACTGCTTGGTGTGTAGCTGTCCATACAACACAAGGGAAGGAAATCACAGCTTATTGGTCAGATAACAGTTCTATGCAACAGACATGACAGAACTCTGCTCCATTTTCAGAGACAACATAATTCAGGCTGGAAAAGACCTCCAGAAGTCTATAGTCCACCCTCCTGCTCAAAGGAGGGTCAGCTAAGAGCCAGACCAAATTATTCAGAGTTTTGTCCCCCCTGGTCTTGAAAACCAAGGAGGATGGGGACTGTCCAGCCTCTCTGGACAACCTCTTCCACTGCCCATTCTCCTCATGTGGAAGAAGTGTTTCCTTATATCCAGTTAAAATCTGTCTTTTCAATTTATCCTTGCCGTCTCTCATCATCCTGCCATGCACCACTGTGAGAAGCTCAATTCTGCCTTCTTGATAACCTCCTTATAGGTAACAGAAGGCTGCTATTAGGCACTCCAAACATGATGGCAGGCCCAGGAGGCTGGTGCAGGGGAGTAGCAGCCTTTCCCATCTGGAAACACCCCAGAACGTGCAGACATTCATCCCAGGATTTCAGATGGTCTGTACTGCAGAAACTACCGGTTTTGAACAGCACTACTGTGTGCTGCTTTTGCCTTTCCTGGTAGCTGTGAACCAACCCCAATTGAACAGGCTGCAAGATTCAACCATGTCTTCCTCAGGATACTGCATACTAACGGCATTAAGAAGTTTTCCTTGCCCCCATGCATGCCCTTTTCCCTAAAGTTTTAGGAAGGCCCACACTCCTCCCCTTTGAGTTCTAACACTGTTGAGCATCCTAGCATGATGTTGGAGAAGTCACAGAGCTGCTGAGCAGGACAATGTGAAAGAGGGCCTCTGGAAAAAGGAAGACAGATCCCACACTGGGAAGAGCACCCCATTAGCAAAACAAATGCCCTGTAAGATGAGGAGTGGCAGACCCAAACTTGAGATAAGCCTGGGAAGAATTTGTGAATAGAAGCCTAGTTAGTGCTGGTAAACCATACAGAGCTTCTGTATTTTAGGTTTGAAAATAGGATGATAGTAAAGTTGTTTTAGAAAATGCCAAGACATTGAAATAGCTGCTCTGAGGAGCATGAGTGCATGGAAATGTCGTGTTGATATGGTTGACTTGGGAAGATCTTTGTTTTCAGTCTTGTGTCCTTTACCTAAGGTAAGCCTGCAACTTGCTTGCATCAAAGTAACTGTAGCAAAATAGGTGAGGACTCCACACTGAGAGTTTTGATGCAGGCCTAAACTGTCCCCAACCCTACTAGGACTCGCATCACAGGCAGATGATGGAGGTCTCTGACACACAGCAGAAAGAAAATTCTATTACTAAGAGCCTAGAACGTGAGGGGGAGAAAAGAGTATTTTCCTCCCACTGCCAACAGTCAGAACATCACCTGAAAAATGGTACCTACAGGATAACCTGAGCTCTGAGCTTTGCAAGAATGTACGCTCTACTTATCTTGCTATCCTGACCCTATACTTGACATAGGCACTCTGCTACTGCTTGGAAGATGAGTAGCTGTTTCTCCAGGGTCTGAGACCACACAGCAGCACATCTTGTACTTTAGCAGGACAGGCCATAGAAGTCCTGCTTCTCTGAAGAAGGCAACAGATGAGAGTCATCAGCCAGACTGCTGTCTGACATCCCTCTCATCCTCCTGCTGCGTATCTCTCCTTGGAGGAGAAATACGCAATTGCCTCATATCAGAGACTGCAGAGAAACCGAGTCACAAGAAAAAACCCAAACATTTATTTTTTTCTATTTTAATAAGGAGATATCTTCATCTCTCAATGTGCCTGAAAGCAACTTTCTAGGAGAATCTTTTAAGATCTCCCAACAGCCAGTTCAAACCCACTCTTGAGCAACTACATTTCTTCAGGATTAGTGGTACGCAGAGCTGCTGATAGGTCAGCTGTGTTAAGCTTTGAAACATGCTTCCAAGTGAACACAAATGGGTGCCATATACATGATTTTACATCCCTATACAACCTGAGAACTCTAACGCTTTGCCTCTGACCCTGCACAAAGGTCCAAGACCAAAAGGGATACCAGTGTCCTATTCTCCGCAGCTGGGCAGAGGACAGGATTGCTAAGGATTCTAGCTGGCACAGGCAGACCCAAACTCTTTAATGTATCTCATTATTCCCACCATCAATGTTATAACTTCATTACAGTTACCTGCTGCATTAATTTGTCAACTGGATCATATAATTCCACAATTTATTCAATTGTGCGTGTTCCATTTTACAAAGATATCAGAGTAAATGAGTTCAGGAATATCCTTGCTTTCACTTCTCAGTAAAATCCAGATAATTAAATAGGACCTGGTTATTCGTTTGACTGCAGTGGACATTCATGCCTCCAGGGCCGTGTGTCAGCTCTGGTAAGAAGTCTCCAAATTACTTGGTTATGCTTCCAAATTAATACCCAGTTTCCAAGCCTGCCATTCAGGAACTGCATTTTCAACCCCTGCCTGTCTTGGGGATGGGTACTCGGGGAGGAGCGGAGCTTTTTACAATACATCAGGTCTGAAGCTGAGTCTATATATAGTCCTCAGTGTTTGTTCCCACTCCTCGTGTATCTGTCCCCCTTCAGAAAAGCTTCAAGAATAGCTTTCTGCAGGCAAGCTCAAGCTCTGGCCAAAATGGAAAGGTGGAAATTCCCAAGAGTCAGTCTCTCCATTGTTCATAATTCCTCTTCTCTGATGCCAGCCAACAATAAAGTCTTCCTCTTCAGTCTGAACTGACCTAACAATCTTTTCCCTCTTGCTTTTCATAAAAGACTTTGTGATTGCAAGATTTGGCCAAGCACAACAAATATTCCACCATGCTTCATACAGGTACTGTGCTCTCAGCCAAGGGCACAGTAAACAGGAGGAGCAGTCTTCCTTCAGCTGAGCAAGCGAGCAATACAAAAGAGCAAGGAGGGCCTTTCCTGCAAGTGGCTCTGCAGGCATTCCCCTAACACCAGGTGAAAATTATGTCAAGGAGTTAAGTACAAATCTGAGAAAGATTTAAGTCTCTCTGGAGATCTGCTATGCAGCTGATATGAGGATATCAAGTCAAATCCTAAATATATCTTTTAAGACTTAGGCAAACAGAAAAGTGACACAAAATGGCTGAAAATACAATTCCTGCTTTGGCAACTCAGTTCATCTTAAACCAATGCAAACTAGTAAGCATCACCACCAGAGCTTATGAGATCCCTTTCAGAGAGGACAATCACAACCCTCTTCACAAATCAAGCTGCTTCTCTAGGGAAATAGCCCCTATTTTGAAATCAGCATAAGCAGTACAAGGTAAGAATACTGCAGGCAGCCTCTGAGTAAAGTTAACTCTCCTGAACTACTAGAATACAGCAATTTGTCAGGATAAAAAGAGCTCAGTTCAAGATAGGACAAAACACTACAAGTACTGGCAAGAGGCAGTAACAGGCATTGTAAAAAGCCTGTTGTGACTAAAATACAGTTACTAGCTCACAGAAGAAATATGGTGTTGTTCCTGCTTTACTTTGCGTAAATTCAGGATCCAGGAGGTTCTACCTGAAGGGGAAACTGGCACAGGCCTGCTGGATACAGCTGAACTGCCCTTCCCCCTTTTCTTTCTCTGAGTCTTGACTACATGTTCATGTTTCACAGCCGAGTTGCTACACATTTAGCAACCTGAAAAACATCATTGCCTTGTCTTTTTCACTCTCCTTTGCTTTTCCTCAATACAAGTTGATTGTAAAGGTGGAGAAGATAGCAAGTTTAAGACAAGAGCCAGGGAAATAACAGCAGATGACCTCTAGTTTAAATAATGATTATTAAAAATAAATCACTACCAGAGTTAAGTGACACAACTGCTCTTCCATTTATTTCAAATCAACCTGCTTGTCAACTGGATTCCTTAAAGACTTTGTTTTTCATAGACAGGTTCAGTACAGTTGATAGCCATAGCATGTGGCAGTTTAGAGGTAGCTGCATTACAAAGCAACTTGCTAGCACTTAACACTTCGTACAAAATGGAGATGGACTTTTTTTTAAACAGTACAAGAAGTGTTCCATCACAAGTTGTTGCTTGATGATACTAGGGAGCATTCTGTGACCAGAATTCACGTGCAGGGACAACGGACGTCTTCCCCATACTCCCAAACTGGCTATCATCCTCAGGTCAGATATACTTAAGTGAAACATTTTAGAACCCTGTCAGCCGCTGGCACAATGTTTAATTAACAAACAGGGGAAAGCAGCTACAGTCCATTTTACGTTTTCATATACTGAGTCTTCTTAAGTGCTCATATACTGTCCAGCTTCTTCAAGATGAAAGGAGCTGAAAAGACAAAACAAAGCAGCATGAACTTAACTTGGCTAATAAGAAGCGTGCAGTGAGTCTGTGATGAAACTGCAGCATATTTATGTGGCATCTAAAATATTCAGATTCTGGGCAAAATACCACCCTCTGCCTCCCACATAGTCCTTTCTCTCCCTGCATGATTGCTTTAACATGTGAGGCAGCATGATTCAAGGGGGGGAATCAAGTATGCCTGCTTGTGCAGGTCAGAGCCTCGGGCCTCTTCTTGACACCACCGGGTGGGGAAGAATCACCCTCAGTTTTTTGTTTGCTAAACACAAAGGCATCCTGAAAGGAAAGTTGCAAGCCTCTGATGCAACACACTAAAGCACCGCTTACAAGACAGACAGCATAGCCCTGTTCTTTCATGCTCTAGAAGAGTACGGTTGCACTGTTGTTCGCCCCAGCCTAGCATTTCAGGCGTCTCAGGCTCCCGCCGGCGCTTTGGAAACGCTGCTAGGATGCCGAGCCTCTCCCCGCTCCCCTGGGGGTGCGCCCAACCACCGGGACACAGAGCCCCGCGCCGGGCAAGGGAGGCTCTCCCCCACAGCCTCCGCGGGCACACAGACCGTCAGGAAGCTGCCAGAAGCAAAGACGCCCCTACGGGACGCGAACAGGCGCCCAGGCCGGGCCGATCCGAACCCGTCCCATTCCGGGAGCGCAGGTCCCAGTCCGGCTTGGCGGCCCGCG
This sequence comes from Balearica regulorum gibbericeps, assembly GCF_011004875.1. Taxonomy (NCBI): domain Eukaryota; kingdom Metazoa; phylum Chordata; class Aves; order Gruiformes; family Gruidae; genus Balearica; species Balearica regulorum. The sequence goes on from NC_046220.1 coordinate 110,311, forward strand.
CCGCCCCGAGCACTTACTGATCCGAAGCAGCGCGACGTAGATGAGGAAGTTACGGACAGAGGTGAGAACATCGCGGCGCATCTTCCGCTTCAGCTCCTCTGGGTCCATCTTGGGTCCCAGGCCCTCGATGCGGAACATGCCGGCGGTCCCCGCGCACCCCCACAGCAACGCTACTACGGCTCACGAGGAGGGACACACGCGGCCGCGGGAGAGGAAGCCGGCTCACGTGACGGGGGCGGGCTGTGGCGGAGGCGCATGCGCAAGGAGACGCGGCGGAACGGGGGTGCTCGGTGGGGGCTTTGCTCCCCCCCCCAGAGCAAGCGGGCGGGTTGGAACCTGCACCCTGTGCTCGAGGGCCGGTTCCCCCGGGGACCGTCGGGACGGGAGGGCTGCGTCGGCCCGCAGTCGCAGGGACGTGCGCTGTAAACACACCTACGGTGTCCTCTCGCCGGCGCTGTGGAGGGGCCCGCTGTGCCTCGGGGCGGGGTAGCCTGCCAGAAACGCGGCCCGCGCCTGGCTGCGGCAAGCCCCGTGGCGCCTTCCTCCGTCCGCACGGGACGCCGCGGCGGCCTTACCTGCCGGCAGCAGGGCCGGCCCGGCCTGGCTCGGCCTGGGCAGAGCTGTGGCTGTGGCTCCGGGTTCGCAGCCTGCCTCTTCTGAGCGCTGCTGGCAGGGGCCGAAAGCACAGACACGCGGTCTGATGGGGGACAGGGAGCTCGGCGGGTTCCAGCAGACAGTTTCTGTGGTCCTACCACCACGAGTGTGTGGCTCTCTTACTCCTTCCAGGTTGCAGACAGTAATGTGCTGTTCCTCGTGGCAGAGGTGGGTCTGTGATGGGGAGTTGTGCCACCTGAGTTGCTGCTCCTCCAGTGCTGGAAGGCAGCTCTCTCCACCCTGCGGTTAAAACTACAGCAGAGCAGCCTAGAAGCCTGGTCTGGTTGCCCCATGAGTGTGAACTTGGGGAGCCTTTGTGCAGGCAGCACACTGGAATGAGTGGATGGAACAGGAGTTCTGGTCAAGCATAGCTGTCATGGAGGAGAGTCATGCAGACTACCAGGAACCCCTCTCCTCGGCCCAGTGCTTTCCCTTAGAAGGTAGAGAGTAGGAAGCAAACATAGAACAACCGTACATACTAGCGCACAGAGAAACTGTACAATGCCTGTCAACTCTGTTGCAAGTAATAGTGCTTTGAACATCTGTTACTGACGATGTCTGTGACTAATGATGGTACTGAGGTACCCATGTCTGAGCAATGGGTACCAGATGCTTGTGTTAGGGATGAGAACATATCATACAGCTCTGTCTAGGGGAGATGGACACAGATGAAGCAGAGCCTGCGTTTGCAGATTACACCTCATGATACTTCAAACCATGCCACGGCACAACAGTCTCAAACTCACCAGCTCTGGCCATGCCATCACATCCCATGCTGCAAACCCTGCTGGCTTCCTAGTCTCTGTCGTACTACTGTGTGAGGTGTGCATGAGAAACCAGTCCTGAGGAGCGCAAACTAGTCTCGATGTACTTGATCACTGGGGAGAGAGGGTTATAGCCAGACCAGGCAGGAGCAGAGGTTGCCTTGTTGCCCCCTCTGAACTCTTCCAGGTGCCTTCATTCTGGGTAATCTATTTACAATGGGACTTTATGGATATCTGTTTTTCTCTAATTGTAGTAAAGAATTCATGTGACTGTGAGTCAATGAGTATCTGGCTCTGCTAGCTTTCCTGAATCATGCACTGTCTCCGGAATTATGCACCATTGTCTTTGGTACCACTGCTGATCTGCAGTTTGTTACTGCTTCAGCTAGTAACTGACTTATCTGTGTTACTTTGTTTAGTACACAGGAGCCTTCACCCCAACACAGAACTCCATTGTGCAAGGTCTTGTACAAAGGCATCCCTTATTTCAAACAAGTCCAGGGAGACTGTCAGAGGTCAGTAATATTTAACAGATACAAAGAGGCTGAGAGGGCCAGGGATCTTGGCTTTGGAGAGGCCCCTTGCCCACCACAAAGCTCCCTATCTGGGAGTTGGAGATCACAGGAAGCTGGGCTGTGGATGAGTTTCAGTCAAGATAATGGATGACTTTGAGTGCTAACTTGAATTGTGCCCTTTTTCAGGGATAGGAGCTGGTTCAGGCCTGAGACCAGGCTCACCCAGAGAACTGCGTACACAGCCCGCAGCCCTCAGTCCTCACTCTTGAGCTCCATCTGCACCATATGGGCTTCAGCCAGCCAAGCCCTACATTTCCTCCCCGTGGCAGACTGCTGGCAATGCTTTCAGAAGCACTCCTCAAATGCCAGGAATACTGTCAGAGATGGACGCAGCCACTAATGATGCCTGGAGAGGATCAAGCAAGCATGCAGTGTCTTGTGGCTCTCCCTACCACCCCCACAAAATGTCTGGGTTCTGCAGCCAACCCTGCACTCTGCCTGTGCTCCTTGGGATCAGGCAATGCCCAGTAGGCAGATAATTAAAAAAAAACGGATTTCTCTCAGCTAAGCTGCCTATGACCTGAAGCAAAGCCAATTACAGAGCAGCTGCCTTCATTGTGCCAGTAATTAATGTGGCTAATTGCACCTCCCACTGTCTGGGAGGTAGCCTTTCTGTGCTACCTCAAGGGCCCTCCCTGACTTTGCAAAGGATGGCCAAGGAGAAGTGTTCCCAAACCACTCTACTCCCAGCATATTTGGAGGACATTCAATCTCAATTCCCAGTTGTGTTGGTTTTGCGTGGCAAGGTTTTGGTAGCGGGGGGGCTACAGGGGTGGCTTCTGTGAGAAGCTGCTAGAAGCTTCCCCTGTGTCTGACAGAGCCAATGCCAGCCGGCTCCAAGACGGACCCGCCGCTGGCCAAGGCCAAGCCAATCAGCGCCTCTGTGATAACATATTTAAGAAAGACAAAAACAGTTAGAGAGAGCTTTTGCAGCCAGAGAGAGGAGTGAGAAGATGTAAGAACATCTGCAGACACCAAGGTCAGTGAAGAAGGAGGGGGAGGAGGTGCTCCAGGCGCCGGAGCAAGATTCCCCTGCAGCCCGTGGTGAGGACCATGGTGAAGCAGGCTGTCCCCCTGCAGCCCATGGAGGGAGGATGAGGGGGTGTAGCGATTCCACCTGCAGCCCGTGGAGGACCCCACGCCGGAGCAGGTGGAGACACCTGAAGGAGGCTGTGGCCCCGTGGGAAGCCCGCGCTGGAGCAAGCTCCTGGCAGGACCTGTGGATCCGTGGAGAGAGGAGCCCGCGCCAGAGCAGGTTTGCTGGCAGGACTTGTGACCCCGTGGGGGACCCACGCTGGAGCAGTTTGCTCCCGAAGGTCTGCACCCCGTGGAGGAGACTCACGTTGGAGAAGGCCGTGAAGGACTGTCTCCCGTGAGAGGGACCCCACGCTGGAGCGGGGGAACAATGAGTCCTCCCCCTGAGGATGAAGAAGCGGCAGAAACACCGCGTGATGAACTGACCGTAACCCCCACTCCCCGTCCCCCTGTGCCGCTGGGGGGGGCGGAGGTTGAAGCCGGGAGTGAAGTTGAGCCCGGGAAGATGGGAGGGGTGGGGGGAGGTGTTTTTAAGATTTGGTTTTATTTCTCATTCCTCTACTCTGTTTTGCTTAGTAATAAATAAGATGAATTCCCTCTCTAAGTTCGGTCTGTTTTGCTCGTGATGATAATTAGAGAATGATCTCTCCCTGTCCTTATCTCGACCCATAAGTTTTTTTTCATTGTACTTTTTCTCCCCTGTCTAATGAAAGAGGGGAGTGATAGAGCGGCTCTGGTGGGCATCTGGCCCTCAGCCAGGGTCAACCCACCACACCAGTGCAAATGAAGGAGCAACCTCTTCTGGTCATGGAAGTTGTAAGCCTGCCCTCCTGAGAGTTTTACAGCAAGGCCCTGGAGGAAGATACAATAGAGCTGCCCAGATCTGCAGCTGACATAAACTAGCCTTGTTCTGTTGACTTCCAGGAAATGTTGTTCATTTACTCGAGGTTTAATTCTGAATGGTGGGTTTCTCTGGTCTTTGCTAGCAGAAACAGATTGCCAGGTCCCAAGCCCGTTTTAGCAGAAAAGCAAGGAGTCTCATCCTACATTTCAAGACTGTTCATGTTCCCGGTCTTGGTTTGTATCTGAAAAGCAGAAGTGATGTTGTTTTCCCAAGCATTGCTCTGCTGAAGATAAAGGAACTTGGGCAAATCTCCGTAAAGGTCAATCCAACGGGACACAGTTTGAAAAGAGACTAGAGCAGAGAGAAGACCAAAAAATGTTGTTAAGGAGCAATGTGAGTGAGGACTCTGCCAGAATATTGTCTGGAAATTTGTTTCACTGGAGCCACCCCATTTTCCTTGTCCTTTTGTGAGATGGGGGGATGACAAACATTTCCTTTGGGAGACATCCACATTGGATAGGCAGGAGACTTAAGGTGTGGAGCAACTGGCAAGGAACAGAAGGCGTTGGCTTTGGATTTTGGCAGCAGCATGAACAACTTTCCTGAGCTGTCCTTGAAATGTTTGTGGCAATTTTCCAGAATTCTCTCAAATGTTCAGACTGTGCAGTTTTAACAGCTCATACTATGCCCTTAGTTTTATCCATCCTGTAATTGAATGAGAATCTTGCCTTTCCTTTCCTGGGGCTACAGGCAGATTACTAGCCACTGACTGGGCACTGGCTTGAGGTTAAGGCCTCTTACATAGATGACTGCATGACAGGGTATGTGAAATGGCTGTGTATGGCAGGTAACAGTGTGAAAAGCTGACAAAAGTTGCAGATAATGCCACAAGGGACAGCTGGATTTCCCAAGTGGTTATGGAGCAGTGATGTAAGGAAAGGTCAAACTTCACAGATAACTGAAGAGAAGCACTGGAGTCCTGGGGCAAGGCCAGCATTTCCTCAGTAACTGTATCAGTAACAGAACATAATGCCAAGATTACCTAGAAAACAGTATCAGAAATACCAAACTGGACACACATGTTAAAAAAACCCACCACGATACCAATGGGGAGAAAATAGAAGCCGGTTCCTTTGGGAGGAGACTGGGACAGACAAAGGAAGCACAAGGAATGCTAAAAGGAGGGTCAAGAAACAGGAAAAGGGAGTACCAAGGTACACAGATGTTGTGACCAGTGCTGCATGCAGGAAGCAGCCAAGCAGCAGAATCTTAAACCAAACCTGTTGTTTTGGCCATAGCATGCATATTAAACCTACTGCCCTGGTCAGGAGGATGAAGGAGAAGGCACGTTGCTTTCCCTAACAGACTTGAGAACACCCAGGTGAATGGATTGAACTTCCTAATATTACCATGTAGATGCATCTTCTAGGTGTGATGGCAGCTACCTATCACTTCCTAACATTGTTTAAAAACAGGTTCAGCTTTTTCTAGCCTTGCTGAGAAAATATTGACAAGGTGACACATAATATTGCATTGATTTGCATACCAACCTGGCAAGGAAACCAGTTCACTCTACATGTCCACCACTTAGGGTCAACATAAACCAAGGTCCATTTCATGTGCTGAGGATAGGCATGGTCTGGCTGCCTCTTTACCCAATAGTGAAATCAACAAGAAGCAGGCCTAGGTCCAGGCATCCCCCTGTATGCACAATAAAGAAAGCAACATTCCGTTGTGGCTGTGATTCAGATGACTTCTTTGTGCCTGAGTGAGGAGCTTTGGTTCTGATTTCTTGCCATTGCTGTGGGTGGGCGGAAGCTAACTGCAGGATTTAGGTGCAAACAAGCTCTACAGGCCAAGGAACAGAGACGCCAGGTGAAAGTGGCAGGGCTGCATGCTGGATGGGAATGCAGAGAAGAGGGACTGGCTGGGTAGGGCTGTCCAGAGACCTGAGCTAGGACATGCTAGTGAAAATTCTGACTTTTTGCCCCAGGGGTTCTCCCCCTCCCATGAAATGGTGGCACTGGTGCTGGGGTAAGCTAGTGAGGAAGGCAGGCACGAGATAGTGCTCAGAAATTAAATCTGCCCTGATTGCCCTTTTCGAGACCTTAGGCAGGTTTGTGGGGAAAGGAACTCACCAAGATGTCTTGATCCTCCTCGATGAAAATGTTTTGTGAAGTGGCCCTCCATACACTGTTCTGGGATGTTTCTCCAGGGCTGCTCCCACATTCTGGAGGTGTCTCATCAGCCAGCTGAAAGGACAGCATTCCTTTCCCTTAGGCAAGGCAGCATTAGCTTGCCCTGGCCCTTTGAGGATCTACCATTAGGATTCAGAGAAGTGCCAGAAACCTCCACTTCTGGAGTTGGATCAGGATGTTTATCACTGATGCGTAACAAAGGCATTTTAGAGGCCCAGGGGAAGCCTTGCAGAAGCACTAGGAGGCAGAGTAGATAGTGCTGGAGCCTTTGTGCTACCTACCATGTTGACCCTTTCACCCCATCAAAAGAATCAATATTGATACATACACTAATGCAGCATTTGCCTTTGTGCAAACGAAAAGACTTTGGCCAATAAATTTCAGCTAAATTCTGTAGTCTTTCTTTATGGGCTCCACATAGGCGGTCAGATCATGCAAAGATACATTTTCTGGGCTTCATCAAACCAGCCCAAAAAGCAAATTAATGTGACTGCCAATTCAAGCTGAAGGGACAGTTTCCACCCACACCACTTATGTCTCCAAGCTTCTCAGGCCTGGTGTAGAGGGCGATGCCATCTCTCCTAGCGCATGGGTGCACAAATAGTGTGCATGGCCCTTGCTGCTGGAGTCTGATGCTCAGTGCATTGGCTCCGTGGCACTTTGCAGCTGGAGCATCCATACTCACTGCTTTCAGTTCAGCTGGTCTAAAACCAGACGTGGCTAAAGACCAAATGTATGATGAGTCTAGGACTGATGCATCTACTGCAGGCAGTGCTGCACAGACACATTAGAAGATAGATGTATCTAACCGAGGCTTACCCAGGGCAAAGAGTGTCTGAGTTAAGCTGGCTTGGGCTGGTTCATTTAGTGCAAGGCAGGTCTCCCTCATAAAGGAGAATGCTCTGGCAGACCTTCCCAAACAGGACTGCCCTGGCAGTATTGCCTGTGAAGCTTGGTCTGCTGTTTCAGTCCACAGGTTTTTTTCTTTTGGAACAGTGACTTAGTGAACAGCTTTCCTCTTTATTTCCTGTGTTTTCCAGCCTGGATCTGCAGCCTCTGGTGTGAAGGTCAGGAAAGAAGGTAAGGGCTTGTTCTACAGGATTCTGCAAGTTTCCAGCAAATTTGTCTATTCAAATGGTGCACAGCTAAATGCAGCTGTTGTATATGGTGTCTGGGGCAGCTGTACAGCAAGATCAGTGCCCATTGCTCACTCAGTAGTCATACTGTCCAGGGCTATGGTAACAGACACCCAGAGATGGCATGGTCTTCTGTCCATTCATCCCTTCTCAGTTCTGAGGCAGGTAACATCATCCCCATCTCACTGGAGAGAAAACGTCTGCAAGTTAGGCACCTGACTATGCATGGTTAAAACTCTGCCTCTGACTTCACCAGGTCTGAAGTCTTTTCCTTTCGACTAAGTCCATCCAGAAGCTCTGGCATGGATTGGAGCTAATGGCAGCTACTTGGGGCCAGGAAAGTCAGCAGTGCCAGTCACACCTTTCCAGCAGGACTCTTGGTGACTATGCAAGGGGGAAGACTCTCTGGCACAGATAACTTAATTGAATTATAAACTCCAAAATGGAAACTGTATCTACTCCTCCTAACACTGTGCTGTAGCAGAGCTGTCAACTGGATGGCTAATCCAAAGGGGAAGCAAAATGGCAAGGAGCTTAAGCAGAGAAAGATTTTAAAAAAATACATTGCACTGACCTCTTCTAGGAACAAGGTAGGTGACTACGTAGATTCTCATGCTGGGGTACATTTGGCATAGTACCGCTGGGGAGAGTGACATCCTTAGCTGACACTAGGACTGTGGGAGAGATGTTACTTTTGTACAGTGCAAATAACAGGACATAAGGCAGTGTTCAGGCCCACAGGGTATCCTGGGGGTTATGTAAAGTGGATGATAACAAGGAGTGAAAACACACCAGAGCAGACACTCCAGCAATGTAAATCCACATAGTGCTGTTATTGCTGTAGGCACAGTGAAAAGGCACAGTGGGGCCCAGGGAGACACAGTGTGAAGAGATGGTACCAGCCACACAAATGGCTGAGTCCTTAGGGCACCTTGGACTGGAAGTCTCCCACTTCACAGCCATGTCCTGCTTCTACCCAGCTCCCTGATCCCCTTTGCTGTGGGCCATCTCTCTCCAGCAGCCTCACCAGCTACACCCTGTTTGGTGGGGACCTGAGGCAGGAGGACAGTCCCTGATATGTAGCAGGAAGAGAAGGAGCAGCAGGACAGTGCTCACGCAGAGCACTGGTCTGGCCTCTGCCCTGGGACCCTTGCATGCTTGCCACATGTCTGGACACTTGGGGCTCTGCACTTCAGGGGCCAGACTGTGACACAGAAAACCACAGGCTGGTTTTCTGTGATAGGATTCCATTTACCATCAGAGGTCACCATCCCACCATGCATCCCCAGGCTAGCAGTGATGGCAGCTCCATGTATGATGATGTGGCTTTAGTCCACCCCTTTCCTCACTGCCTGCATTGGCAAACGAGTTACCACTCTGGCAGCAGGCCTGACTTTGCTCCTCCCAGAGGGAGCAAAGCTCTGACAAGGGGTTCTTCTGTTTCTCCTGTCACCTCCATATGCAATATTCAGGCTACCTCTGGCTCTTCTGTGAAAGCCTGAAGCTGTACCTGTGGTGGTTGCTCCCCAGAGCTGGAAGGAGCCTGGCGCAGCAGCCTCAGGCTGCAGCATGGAGGGGACTAGTGGTGATGCTCCAGCCCCTGTCTGCTTCTTCCAGACTGCTGGAACTGGCTCACCAATAAATAAATCACCTTTGATTGCTCCCTGTCAGGGGAGACCAGATCCGGCAGCCCAAGAGAAGTGAGTCTGCTGCGCCCAGGCCCAGCCAGGAGTGAGGCTGAGCAGGTATTACCAGAAAGTGCATGCATGCATGCACACCCTTACAGTACACAGGTACTCGTATGTACATGGCTGGCCACACACATGAATGCAGACAGATACCCTAAGCACTTGCTCAAATACAAACAGAACAAGCGCCCTCCCCTTATTGGCCTGAGATCACCATGAAAAAAAAGCAGCACCAGAGCCTTGAGGCAAATATTTCAGACTTGCCATCCATTTACCTGAGACTGGGACAGGAAGAAACAGAGCTAACAGGAAATGTGATCCCCCCTCAAACTGTGACACATAGCCACAGCATGTTCTGCCCGTGCACCAGGTGGTTGAACATGATTTCTGATGGCTTCAAAAGGTTTAATGTACCACCATTACACTGAAGGGTAAATTTGTATCATTTGTCTGTATCCCTTTAAGAAGCAATTGCTATTTGAAGTAGAATTATAGCATGTAGCAGAATATTATGCTACCTGTCTGCACAGTTTGAGTGAGTCTGAACCTACAGGAGAAACCTTTTCTGGTCACTGATGTCATTAACAGAAGTGTTTCTCTTGTCACACTCTCTCCTTTTTGCCTTCTAGCACAGATAAAAGAATTGTGCGTTCCTTTTTGAGCTCTTTGTCATTGAAACACATTGTCAAAGATGTAAGAAAGAAGACAGAAGTTTCAAGGGCAAATTGTGGACTATATAGTTTGACTTTCATGTCTTTGAGCTTTTCTGCTTCATGGGTTCATTTATCCATTCCTTGCTAAGGGATCTGAAAGTGTTTCCTTAAAAACAGTTTGGTGAGGGGTGCCTCCACAGCAGGCTTTGGAGCTTCTCAGCCCTGTCTCTTTGCCTGATTTGCTGTCTACACTTAAGAAGCTTGCTATTAGCGAAAGCATCAGGGTGAGCTGTAAACAGGCAGGACATGCCCTTCTTAAGCACACAAAGGCAGGGACTGTACAGGAGACATTCAGAGAGATGCCCTGGTTCAACCTACAGCCTGGCTTCTAGACAGGTCTTCCCACTTGGGAGAGCAAGCTGGTGCACAAAGAAAGGCTTGGACGGACACATGTCCTCCTCATGAATGCCATTTCTCTGGATGGACTCCAATGCAACGACCTCTGCAACACATCTTTCTCACTTCTATTCTGAGCTGCTCTTTCTTCCTCTAGTTTTAAAAGAAGGTATCTTGGATGGCATAAAAAGAAGCATGGCCAGGTCCAGGGAGGTGATTCTGCCTCTCTACTCCACTCTCATGAGACCCCACTGGGAGTACTGCATCCAGCTCTGTGGTCTCCAGTACAGGTACAGGGAGCTGTTGGAGCGAGTCCAGAGGAGGCCACAAAGATGATCCGAGGGCTGGAGCACCTCTTCTATGAAGACAGGCTGAGAGAGTTGGGATTGTTCAGCCTGGAGAAGAGAAGGCTCCAGGGAGACCTTATAGCAGCCTTCCAGCACCTAAAGGGGCCTACAGGAAAGATGGAAAGGGCCTATTTATCAGGGAGTGTAGTGACAGGACAAGGGGTAATGGGTTTAAACTAAAGGAGGGTAGATTTAGGTCAGACACAAGGAAGAAATTCTTTACTGTGAGGGTGGTGAAGCACTGGAACAGGTTGCTCAGAGAGGTTGTGGATGCCCCGTCCCTGGAAACATTCAAGGTCAGGTTGGACGGGGCTCTGAGCAACCTGATCTAGTTGAAGATATCCCTGCTCATTGCAGAGGGGTTTGGCACAGATGACCTTTAAAGGTCCCTTCCAACCCAAACCATTCTATGATATGATTCTATGATTCTAAGGTAGTTTGTGTCACTCACATAATACTCAATGACCTTTGATGGGTTAAACATCATCAGACAACTGGACGGGGTGGCAGCAGAAGAATGGCATGGCCGACCACACAGAGAGGGCTGAAAAATAAAGGTGTGCCTTGTCTGCAGCTTTATCCTGCGACAGGGCAGGCAGAATGTCAGGGAACTAGAGCTGTCCTGCACAGCTCATGGAACCAAAAACCTGCAGCACACAGGCACTCAAATGTAGCTGCACAGCGTTGCCACATCTAGACTAAGAAACTCTGAGAGAGGGGCTGACTAATCTGCTAAGTTTGATTTTTCAGATATGTGAAATGTGAAGGTTCTTTCTCCTTCGTGAAATCTTAGTTCTTCTTCAGCAGACACAGATTTCTGGATCCTTAAGCCCAGCAATTCCAGAGCAATTGTCTGTATCATGGGATATGAAGGCAAGTTCACAGGTTAAGTTCATGGTTACGATATTCTTGTATTCTTCATAGAAACAGCTTGCCAGGCAAGCAGCAATGAGTTGGAAGCTTCCAAATAGTTTTGAAATGTTTTCCCCGGACAGAAGGCTTTCATAGGTCAGCTGTGTCTTGATCACACCATGGGCAATGAAGAATGCTATTTAGAGACAAAATGTCTCATAACTTTCTGGGTAAACATTCCCCAGGCTTCTGAAACTTAGAATAATCAGAGCAAAGAAAACCATGTGCTCAGTTCCACCACACACAGGTACAAATCTAATACATTTGGTAGCTTGGCATAAAGCTCTGATTTCTCTTGTTAGTGGATACTACTTTTCATCACCAGGAAAGAGAACTATGGCTTAATTTCTTTTTAAATTAAGCTTCTGCTTCCTGTGTGGATTGCTTTGAAAACACCATCCAGAGGCACCAGTAGGAAGGGAAATGTGATGCAGATTGTCCAGGAAAGCTGCATGAATCAGCAGTTGATGCAAAACCCTTTTCTGGGCACTGTTTAATGCTATATTAATTACAGATGTCAGCCCCCAACCTCATTGTTTCAGTGACCAGAAAGTAGTACTGATCATGAAAGGTGCCAGACAAACTCAGCTTTTACATCAGCAGAAAAGAAAAATAACCATAGTTTCGGTAGGTGACTTTATCTGGGAGAAGAGCAGTCCCTGAAAAAGGAGCAGAAAAAGCAGCAAAGGTAAAGGCAGAATGACCTGCAGTGCAGAAATACTCTGGCTGATTAGGGAGTATGAAAGAGCAAAACCAGAAAGGCACAAAACAGAAAAAATCAATACATTTCAGTAGGTGAATCTTCGTTTCCTGACCAGCCCTGTGCTAAATAAAGAGCTGCAGACAGTCGCAGAGGAGTTTAAACATAGAGCAGGGCATTTTTACAGCAAAGCCTGGTGTTAGAGAAGGAAAGGAAGAGCTGACACAGTGGATATGGGTTCCTGTGTCCCCATTTGCACAGCGCCTAATGAAAGTCACACAGCGCCAGGCAATCTCCAAGCCTTGCACCCACTTTCTTTGTCCTTAGCACCACCAAGCAGTTTATGCCCAGAGTACCAGGAGCAAGAGCACTGCACACTGTATTATGTGATAAAAGCGGCTCTGCACACCCACAGAGGAGCACAGCAGGGTATAAACCCCAAATAATACCCTGCCCTGTCTAGTCCGAGGCCCATACAGGAGTCATCAGCCCATCAGAGGTCCACATTCCCAAGACCAGAGGAGCACAGGGGTACAAAGGCAGTTGGGAACACAAATTAGGGACTCAGGAAGGGAAATTCTGTCCAGGGCCCTCCCAGGAAAGGCTTGGCCCCACAGTCCAGGCATGCAACCTGTCAAAAGGAGTCAACATCTGAGCACCCTTGGGACCAAGGGAGGTCCCTGCCATCAACATGGGACATGCTATGGGGTGCAGGGGAAGAGCATTTTGGGATTGCACAAGACTTACTACAGGATGCCCAGGGGAGTAACCATATGTGGGGAAACACAGGTATTGACATGGTTTGGGGAGAACAAACATGGGAAAACAGAGGGATAAGGGGATAAAAAGGGCCAGCAGCATATTAAACGTCTTTTGGTCAGGGTGGTTGTCTGGCCGTGCCTTGTACTGGCTCAGTACAGTGTGACCTGCCGCCTTACTCTACTTCTTGCAGTTTTCCTGAGTGAGCAACTTTGGTGTGCGTGTGTGTGTCAGAGCAGCCCATGTGTCAGTGGTGCAGCACCTGGAACAGTGTGCGTGTGCAAGCAAGCATGCGAGTGCTGCTGGCGATCCAGCTGGATGGGCAGTGGGGAGGTGATGTGGCCAGGGAGTCAGAGGATGTGGGTCTCTGTGGGCGAGACCACTGGAGAGGCTGGCTATTGAGGTGATCAGCACAGTCCTGGGCAACTTTGTGTCTGTGTGTCTGTACTGGTGTGTGCAAAAAAGGTCTGATCCAGCAGCTGGACTGGGGCCACGGCTTCAGGGACTTGTAGGTGCTTGTAGGTGCCAGGAACTGGGGAGACTGGGACCCAGGGGCAGCTGCTAGGCTAACAGTATCTGTGCCTAGCTCCTGCAGGTACCCACGTTGTGTGTGTGTGTACACACATACACACACAGGCATGCGCGTGCTCTCTCTCTCTCTCTCTCTTACTTCCCAGTAAGAGACTTTATGCTGATCGACCAGAGAGGAGAACAAGTTGAGGCTGCTGGTGCTGTTTCTGTTTATATGGTCACTGAGTGTGTGGTCACTGAGTCAGTATTGCTCTGTGTGGATGGCCATGTAGGTATGTGCTGTAGGTGTGTGTTTTTATACGTGCCTTTGGGGAGTACATTCTGTTTCGCTGCTGGTGTGACCTGGGGGGCAAGGAAATGCAGCAGCTTCGTCTCTATCAGGCTGCTAGTTCTGGCATCTCCAAAACGTTCCAGAGGCTGGGAAAACTTGGGACTTCCTTTGAAATGTGGTGTAGAGTCAGACACAGCCGCTAAAAGCCAGTGCAGATGCATCAGGTGGTGTAAGGTTGCCTGCAGCTGACCAATTTTCTGTCCAAACGGGAGCGCCTTAATTGTCTTTATCGACGGGGCTATCGTGGGTCCAAGCGCGGGTTCTCTTTGGGGACGTGCCGCCCACCGCGCCTGGGTCTCGAAACGGGCGAAGAAGGAGGAGAGGAAAAAGCTGGGCGCAGGGGGTTCGCCCGGCTAGCGGGCTGCGCGGGGCGGGGCGGGGGCCCGGCCCCGGGGAGGCGGTGCGCCGCGCCCCGCTGCCCCGGCCCCGCCTTCCCGGGCAGAGGCCGTACCTGCCCCGCCGCCACCGCTAGCTCGTCGCTTCGCTCCCGGCAACAGGTAACGGGGGAGCCTTTCCCTGCAGCGGCGGCTGGGTTGGGCGTGGGTCCTCTCCTGCCCCAGGAGTACCGGAGCTGCGGGACCCCCGGCCCCGGGTGGAGGCAGCCCAAGGAGGCTCCGACGGCGCGGCGGCTTCGGGGCCCTCGGCAAGGCGGGCTGCCCCCCCGCCGGCCCGCTCCCGGCGGCAGCGCGGGTGGTGTCGGGCGGAGCCCAGCCAGGGCCGAGGCCGGCGCCTTTTGCAGGGGCCGCGGCTGCCCCTCGGGCTTCCCAGGGCGGGTCTCCCTGCGCCCGCGAACCTGCCCGGCCCCGCCCCACGGGAGCCCCCGCCGAGGAGTGGGCTGAGAGAGTCGGGGCCGCGGCGCTGCGCTCCCTGCGCCTTGTCCGGCGCTGCCGCCGCGGGCGGGGCGGGCTGGGTCCCGCTGCTGGCGGTGCCAGCGGAGGTGCAGAGCAGCGCGTGTCAGCCGAGACGGTCAAAACTGGCGCTTTTGGCTGAAAGAGGTGTTGCAGTAAGTAGTGCTGCTGGTTTCGCTTCGCATCGAGTATTTCTCAAAAGCCACGTGGAAAATTGCTTTGCTACTGGAATTTATGGCCAGCTCCAGGGATGTCTGCCCCAAAACTGGCTGTCATCAAAGAAATGACTGTTGCCGCGCTGGCTCAGGTGGTGGTGGCTAGGCTGATACAAAGGAAGAGATTGTTCCATACTGATACAGGGGTCTAGCAGAAAGGTGGTGGCTCTGAGGTTTGTTCTACTGTCCTGCTGTTATCCAGAGATACCTGCATTGCTCGGTGGCAGCCACTTCTGCTAAGTCTGTGTGAATGAAATATTCATGACCTTGAGTTTTGTGTGCCTCTCTTTTCATTTAGGTGACTTGTTTAGCGTTTTCTGGCCTGTTCTCACACCAAATGCTGTGAGCTAATTTTCATGGGAGGAAGCTATATGCACACACCTGCCCCAACAACAAAACAAGCAAACAGAAAAACCCCAACACCTCTCTGTTGTGGAATTCACAATGATTTTGGCTTTTTAACCACAATGGGAAAATATTGTGAGAGAAATTTTACCTGAGCTTGAGGGAGCAGAAGCCGGAGTGACTTTAACATGCACGCATGAGGTGCAGCACTCTGTGGAGAGCTTTTTCATCACCAAGGGCAGTGGTCTTGTGTGGCAGCTGGAGCACAGAGATCAGAACTCCATGAAGGACAGCTGATAAGATCAGGGTGGCGTCGAAGTGCATGGTAGGTGCCACAGATTTGCATTGCTGGCTGAAATGATTGGATTTGATACATTTGTATGTGCTCATGATGGCTATCTAACCACTGAAAACACAGCTGCTAGCTTTTGCCTGGGTATCCTGTTCTGGATGTGCATGCTGATCTCCACCTCTTGAGCATCGTGTGCTTTTAGTAACTCTCTGCAACAGCTTGTCTCTGGCTCCCTTGTTGAAGGTGGGTTTACCACAGTAGTGGGGAGCTAGCTGAAATTTCTCCTTCCTGGCAGATTTGGCTGACTTAACCTGCCAGTGAGGTGTGGGAGATAAGGCTGAATGGTCTAGAGGAGCTATAAGGCAAGAAATGTTAGGAAGCCCATTAGTCATGGAGGTCTTGTCCTGGAGGACCAGTCCTACTGGCCCAGAAGAATCTCAGAATTGGAGATGGAAATGATAGTCATGTTAGATAGGAAGCCTTCAGCGAACTGTTTCTTCTGCATAATCTCTTTCTGTGGTGCTGTTCCCACTGCCATATGAGATTCTCTGTAGCAAGGCAGAGGGAGAAATGTTCAGAGGGCTTTCATACAACCTGATAAAAATCTAAGCTGGAAAAGAAAAAAAAAAAATCTGGAAGTTTGCAAGGCATCATTTCATTCTCCCTGCATAAATTCCAGCTGACATTAGCTAGAGAGGCACCTAACTTGCTCCAACCCTCCATTTGTAAATCAGCCTGTGCAACTCTGGCAAGACTGATGAGTAAGCTCTGGGACCAAATTGGGTGGGAAGGCCAAAGCAAGGGTGAACTGGTGTAATTGCAAGGATGCAGCACAATTGAAAGGAAGAGGCTGGCCCTCTGTCCAGCCCCATGATACTAAAGAGATAATAGAGACAGTGATGTGGAGACAGGGCTTTCTTACACAAGAGTAAAGAGGTAGGTGGGCCCTGTATGGACAGAGGGCTTGAAAAAAGCCAGTGAGGCCTTCCAGGAAATGGCAGGTGAAGTTCTTTTTGACCAAAGCTTCTTGGTCATATTCTGTACCAGCTGCAACTGCTATGGGAAACAGTGGCTCAGCAGCAGAAATGGCAGTGTTTTGGAGCAGCTGGGCTTGCAGCCAAGTGTGGAGCTTGGTGTGGTGGAGATTCCTTTCTTCTTTAATTTGGTAGCAGGCATTTGGCACACATTTCCAAGTGTAGCACTAATTTGTCCTGGGTTTTGCTCCTCTAAATTTTAGTAAATTACCCTCTAAATTCTTGCTAAGCAAGCTGCTAGCAAATAGAGCAGCATGTTTAATGCTGTTTAGTTATCTGGGCTCTAATGCTTGTGAAGAGCTTGGCATTTTTAAAGCCGAAGAGAAGCTCTTAGGCTTTTGTGAAATGGCTCTGTATGCAGCATGAAATTCACAAATCAATATTTTTCAAGTCCATATATTTTCCCTTTCTTTATTCTTCCTTTCTTGGCATTTGCCAAAAGGCTATGCAAAAGTTGTTTCCCAGAGTGTAGTCTTCATGGTTGGTGAAATCCAACACACGCTAATAGATCATCTTTATGAACAGGTATAGAGGAACCTGTTGCGTTGCCTGCCCTGAACTTGTATAAGCTGAGGTGGGTTTTCTTCTGTGCGAACAATCCGAAGAAGACACTGGAAGTACTCCAAAGTGCCAAACTTCACAGGCATGTTTGTTGGTTCAAGCTTTGCACCAGGGCATGGAGATCAGTACCAATATGTGGAGTTCTGCACAGAATCTTTTTTTTTCCTTGTTGTGCAAATTGCAAGTGGCATGAAACTGTTGCTAACGGCGTGAGCTGCTTGATTTCGTACAGGGGCTGAGGAAGAGGATCCAACTATACACTCAGAGGCAGTTGTTTTCATCACCATGAAAAGAAGTTACTCTTGGAAAGCTAACGCAGGAAATTAGAGGGGAGCATTCCTTCTGTGCTGGCAGTTCTTGTCCAGAGAGGTATAGCTGAAGGGATGAAAGTCTTCACACACTTCCACACAAGTCTATTTTTAGAAGTGAAAGCTGTTCAGGAGGGGAAGTATTGATTTTTCTCCTTTCCATCTTGAACATTCTGTTCATCATTTTCTTCAGTTTTTGTGTAATGAACCGTACACAAAGCTATTCTTACTTCTCTACTTCTGCTCTAAATATATGAGCAAGGCAAGAATGTAAGGCCTTTGCTAAAATGATTTTTATTTGGTGCCTGAAGTCTTTGCATGCAGAACCTCATATTTTAAAACTCATATTCAGATTGGAAGCCTCTTATGTCTGCAGGAAACCAGAGCACAATAAGGGTATAATGGTACAGGCCAGACGTGCAAGTGACTTCAGAAAGACAGCTAACAGCTGGCACTGACCTGCAGATTGGCTGGGAGAGAGCAGCAGTGAACGGCTAACTTGTGCTCGTGGTGACTAATGACTTCTGGCCACCAGACTTCTAGCATGTCTGGTCAAGCTAAAAGAGACAAAGAGACCGTCTTCAAGAGTGTGTGGCAGCAATGGATATAATTGTGAGAGGTGTGAGAATTGGGCAAAGAGACACCATATGAAATTCAGTAAGGGCAAATGTAGGGTCCTGCACCTACAGAAGAACAACCCCAGGTACCAGTACAGTTTAGGGGTTGACCTGCTGGGAAGCAGTGCTGCAGAGAAGGACCTAGGAGTCCTGGTAGACAACAAGCTCTCCATGAGCCAGCAGTGTGCCCTTGTGGCCAAGAAGGCCAGTGGTGTCCTGGGGGGCATTAAGAAGACAGTGGCCAACAGGTCAAGGGAGGTTCTCCACCCCCTCTACTCTGCCCTGGTGAGGCCACATCTGGAGTTCTGTGTCCAGCTCTGGGCTCCCCAGTTCAAGAAAGACAGGAACTACTGGAGAGAGTCCAGGAGAGGGCTACAAGGATGATTAGGGGGACTGGAGCCTCTCTTGTATGAGGAAAGGCTGAGAGAGCTGGGTCTGTAAGAGAAGACTGAGAGGGGATCTGATCAATGCTTATAAATATCTAAAGGGTGGTGTCCTGGTTCTGGCAAGGATAGAGTTAATGTCACAAGGAGCCAGGACAGGTGACCCAAGCTGGCTGGGGGGTATTCCATACCATGGGACGTCATGCTCACTGTAAAAGGGGGCTAGTCGGGCAGGGGTGGCGTTGCTCCATGATGGGCTGAGTGTGTGGGATCAGTAAATTGTTTTCTGTTATCACCCGTTGTGAATATCTGTTATCAGCACTGTTGTTGATTGTTTCCCTCTCCCTTGCTGTCCCAGTAGACTGTCCTTATCCCAACCCTCGAGGCTTTGCCGTGTTTCTGAGCAGTGCGTAGTGCTCAGCTGCCGGCTGGGGCTAAACCACGTCAGGTGGATGTCTAGAGGAAGGGGCCAGACTCTTCTCAATGGTGCCCAGTGACTGGACGAGGGGCAATGGGCACAAACTGGAACACAGAAAGTTCCATCTGAACATGAGAAAAATCTACTTTACTCTGAGGGTGACCAAGCACTGGAACTGGCTGCCCTGTAGAGGTTGTGGATTCTGCTTCTCTGGAGATACTCACTACCTGCCTGGATGCAATCCTGTGCAACCTGCTCTAGGTGATCCTGCTCTAGTAGGGGAGTTGGGCTAGAAAATCTCTAGAGGTCCCTTCCAACCCCTACCAATCTGTGAATCTGGCGGTGCCAGTCACCCTCCTCCTCTGATGTTTGTGTTTGTTCTCAGGCAAATTGCAGGATGTACTCCTGGCTCCCTGGATCTGGCCAGGTGTTACTTGGCTTTTGCTTAAGGATGCCAGCATGATGGATTCCTCTGGGCCTTTTGGAAAATGGCTGTTCTTAGGTGATTGCTGTGGAGGGTGTAGCTCATTTGGAGCTTCAGGTTCATCCTTCAGCCGGACAGCGGCCACTGGTCTCTTCTGTTGTTCTGCTGCAACAAGGCCCTGCTCCAGGGCTGGGTGTGGAGCCACCTTGCCAGCAGTGCTGAATCTGTTCCCCCACCAGTAAACTGTGTATCTGCAGGATGCATGGGGTCTCATGCCATTCCTCACCTCCATGGGCACCTCAACCCCATGCTGGTCCAGGGAACTGCATTGCAGGTTCCCCTGTGAAGAGCACCTGAAGGGTGTGGCTGGGGGGTCTAAGAAGCTCTGTCACAAATGACGTGCACCTGTGAAGATATGTTCTTTCAGAGACAGATGTGTCCATGTAAAACCTGACCAGTGCTGTGAGAAAGAGGAAGATCAGAGGACTTCAGTAGTTGGAATGTGCAAGTACAGGCAGCACAGGTGGTGTCTCTGGAGGTCTCCCTGCTGTTCCTGGGAAGTCTCTTGTGTTTGCAGCAGTTGCATCAGGCAGGGTTCAGAAGCACCATGGCCTGAGCAGAATCTCTCCTGTCTTCCCTGGGTTGCCAAGTGCTCAAAATTCTCCTGCTGACTGTTGTAGACTTACAGCAGGTGGAAAGTTTTTTTGTTTATTTGTGTTTTCTTTCTTTCTGGCAGCAGCTGTTTGTATGTGAAAGCCTGGCTTTCCAATAACATTAGAAAGGAACAGTGGCGGTTGGGTTTTGTTTGGTTTTGGTTTTTTTCTTGGGGGCATGCTAGTCGTGGTAATTCTTTTCCTGATGTTATAAAGTGCTGAACATCAAAGGTTTTTCCCTTCTGGATGAGAAGGAAATAATATTATGACTTGGCAGCACTTTGTGGGAACTGCAGCTTGGGCACATGGTGTTTCTGACCGGGATTGTACCTCCTGAAACACTTCATGGCTTTGTTAACACATGATGTGCTACTTTTCTCCTTTAAGACTGGAGGATATAGTGCATTGTGGGAGTCCAGTCAAAGACTGACTTCTTAAGTAGCTGCAGGAGGCATCAGAAATGACACTCCCTCAGGCTGCTGCAGTCTGTCCTGTGGTGTGGGTCCGTTTTTCCTGGGGTCAGAAGCTGCCCTGGTTCTAAGGATGAGCTGACGAGTGGGTGTGGTGGTGGCTGTCACTTTGCTTGAGCTGTGATGAGGCATTCAAGTACAAAGTACTTTGATTCTGTAGAAACAAAGGCCTAAAACCCAAAATGCATTGATGGCTTAAGTCAGATTGGTGCTTTTGCCTAAGGTAGTTGGTGACAACAGCTGACAAACCGGAACTTGCTCCCTGCTCAGTGAAAGGATGGCAATCCAAAGTGGTGAGTGCTTGCTTCAATGGCTGGAGAAGCCTTGTGCACAGTGGCACTGTAATCAGATAGTACTGGACTTGTCTGGTTTTGCTTGGCAGACAAGGTCATGTGTTTCTGGCACAGCACAGGTTCTCCTTCTGGCTGCCAATGGCGGTAGATGAACCAGAAAATGTACAGAAGACTATGTAAGATTGTGTTGGTGCAAAATCAAATGTAACCAAGATTATTGCTACTAAGGACGACTATTGTATAGTCTTACCCCTGTGTTAGTTAATGTTTATCCAAACAATGTACTAATTAAGATGTAATTGTCAAGAAGTAGAAGTGTAACTGATAAATTGTTAGTTTGACCAACAAGCCTTGAAGAACCATTTGGACTTGCCAAAAGTACCGGAAAACTAGAGGAAAATTAATTCTGGCAGGGGGAATTGCGACCACTGACCCATGGACTGACTACCCCAATTATACCACCTACTCAAAAGATAAAGGCAGAGAAAGGAACTGAGCATGCATTCTAGTTTACACGCTAGACCAAGAAATCTAAACCAATCATTTAATAGAATAGCAATGCATATGTATTAGGAAGATGAATATGTTAATGTTGTATGTATAAATAACCACTGATTTGGAGCTTTGGTGTGTTGTCTTGGGACAGACACCCATATCTGCACAAATATGCAATAAAATACATCTGCTCTGTGTGTATATTGGTGTATTGCACATCAGGTAAATGAAACCCCAGTTTTGGGACAACAGTCTGCTGCCTCCTGACCAGCCTGGAGGGATGTAACCCATACTTCTGCACAGCGCTAGATCATGAACTTGCTGACCCACTGGCTGGTGCTGTAGGGCTCCTTCCCCTTTTAACCAAGTCAAAGCTGCTCTTTTTTTTGGGTCTCAGCTCAGCTTCCCTAACATGGAGGGGCTGGGCTAAAGAGCTCAGGACTGCCATGTGGTCAGAGGGACATCAGCGCACCTGTGAAGTCCTTGTTAAGAGAGCAGGCCATCCTGTGATACCAAAGCAATTATAACCAAGGCCCCAGAGGTGATCAGACAAGCAGCTGACTTAAGATTGTGGAGGATAAACTCTGCTGAACAGACCTCAAACCTATTAGTGACATCTTGCAATGTTCAGCAGTGTCATGGGGGTGAGGAGCAGTGTTATGTCTCCTTGTAAGGAGAAGCAGTGCTGCTGTAATGGGTGAGGGGACTGACATCACGACACAAAAGGATGTTTGTGGCCACAGGAAGGATCCTGCTCCGGACCTTCCTTCATGCGCAGCAGGATGAGACCCAAATGGGCCAATGACTCTCATATGGCAGAAGCTTGTGTGTGGACAATTTGGGCTGGCCTGTGATCTGGACAAGCCCCACGTGAATGCAGCTTGTCTCCACAAAAGCCTGGGAAACATCACAGATTTGTGCAGGGAAAACTTCTCCTGCTTATATTGCGTTGACTTATAAGACCCGATGACCACAGTGATTTTTTTCCTTTTTTTAATTTTTTTTTTTAAATTTTTGGAAGAGTTATGTTATTTGTGTGATTGTGGAAACTAACAGGAGCAGCTGAATCACAGCCAAATAACTACAGCAGCATGGCTCACCCCAGCCCGTGTGCTCATGTTCCTTTTTCTTTAACTGTTCACTCGCTGCACTGCAGGGGCTGGAGATGGGAGCTGTGACAGGGGCCTGTAGCAATCCTCAGTTTCAGGGGGGGGAGACGCCACAACAAAACCAACCAAACAAAAAACCTCCAAACCAAAAAAAAACCCCCCCACCTTGGTCCAGACACTGGACCAGTGTCTGCTGTGTTTGCATGTAGATGAGCCTGGGGAGAGTCTCAGGGGATGGGGAAGCTGGGAGGTTAGTGCTGGCTGTTAGACTGCACTTGTGGACGCATGCTCTGCCTCTGTGACCATGTGCCATCCAGCTGCTCCTGCTTCCAGGCAGAACTCAAATCACGAGTCTGAGCATCTCAGTAGCATTTCAAGGTCTTAGGTAAAATGTCTCCTAAGAAGAGGAGAGCCCTTGTGAGCCAAGTGCTACATAGGCAGAAGCATTCTTGGAGGGGTTTCTAGTATCATCTTCCCAGATGCGGTTTGCTTGCATTCTGGTGTGAGTGCAGGTTGCCATGGAAGCTTTAATCCTGGTCCTCTGGCCCAGCTATCTCCCCTGACAGTATCTCGGAGAACATCTTTAGAGGCTACTATGTGGCAAATCTGTAAATTACTGTTCTGTCCCAGTGTCTTGTCAGGGCTGGCTGACCTTCAAAAGCTTTGCTGCAGAGATGCCTAGTCCTGCCAAAAGTGTTTTCTGATGCAGCCCAAGCTCATAATGAACTATGTTCATCAAAAATTACTTAGTTTTCTGCTGCCTGCCTAGGAAGCAAAGAACATGCTTACCCTTTGGTAGTATTTGGACAAGAACAGACATCACCATTTCTATCAATACTTCCTTAACCTGTAGTTGAACCATTACATAACCCAGATTCCCCTTGCTGGTCAGCAGAGATGTGCATTCAGCTGTGTGAGAACCTGCCTGTTCTCCTGCACATGCATCTGCCTGACCCAAGCAGCTCCACACCTGATTCTGGTGTTGAGGGTGAAGACTCCTTCCTTGTCTGAGGGACCAGAGACTGGGTCTCTCCTCCCACAGGAGCCCAGGCTTTCTCTGGAGTTAGGTGTGATCATTGGCTAGGGAGGACTTCCACAAGAACCTGGGCTGAACCTTTCTTTTGCTTTCCCTGTTATCTCTTGAAGCAGGTGGGAAAAAAATGTGGCTTTCTGACAGCAGTGAGGCTGAGCATGAGCTGAAGGGCTTCTCTGTGCTGTTCTCCAAACTAAGGATTGGCCATAAGGTGAAAGAGGACACCCTGCTGCTGCAGGTTTTGCTTTTCAGAGCTTGTGAGGGCAGCACATAGCAGATAACTGGTTTACAGCAAAGACCATGTGTGACAAGTTGGTGTAGCCCAGGCAGGGACCAGCCCTGCTTTGTCTCTAAACTGCACAGTGTGAGGATGTCTCACCAGCTACACAGGAGGTAAAATCATAGAATCATAAAATGGTTTGGGTTGGAAGGGACTTTTAAAGGTCATCTATGCCAAACCCCGCTGCAATGAGCAGGGACATCTTCAACTAGATCAGGTTGCTCAGAGTCCCGTCCAACCTGACCTTGAATGTTTCCAGGGACGGGGCATCCACAACCTCTCTGAGCAACCTGTTCCAGTGTTTCAGCACCCTCACTGTAAAACATTTCTTCCTTATATCTCACCTCTTTTAGTTTAAAATCGTTAGCCCTTGTCCAGTCGCCACAGGCCCTACTAAGAAGTTGGTCCCCATTTTATAAGCCCCCTAAGTACTGAAAGACCACAATAAGGTTTCCCCAGAGCCTTCTCTTCTCCAGGCTGAACAACCCCAGCTCTCTCAGTGTGTCCTCATAGGAGAGGTGCTCCAGCCCTTGGATCATTTTTGTGGCCCTTCTCTGGACCTGCTCCAACAGCTCCCTGTCTGTCTTGTACTGGGGACCCCAGAGCTGGATGCAGTACTCCCAGTGGGATCTCATGAGAGCAGAGTAGAGGAGCAGAATCACCTTCCTTGCCCCACCTTGATGCCACCCAGGATATGGTTGGCTTTCTGCACTGCAAGTGCACGTTGCAGGCTCATGTCCAGCTTTTCATGCACCAGTACCCCCCAAGTCCTTCTCTGCAGGGCTGCTGCTCTCAATCCCTTCATCCCCCAGCCTGTATTGATACTGGGGATTGCCCTGACAGGTGCAGGAATTTGCACTTGACCTTATTGAACCTCATGAGGTTCACTTGGCCCCACTTCTTGAGCTTGTCCAGGTCCCTCTGAACAGTATCCCATCCCTCAGTCAAGTCAGCTGCACCACTCAGCTTGGTTTTCTCTTCAAACTTGCTGAGGATACTTGATCCCACTGTCTATGTGATTGATGACAATAATAAACAGTACTTGTCCCAATATAGATGCCATTCATCACTGATCTCCATCTGGGCCTTTAGCTGTTGACCACTACCCTTTGGATGTGACTATCCAGCCAATTTCTTATCCACCAAATAGTCTACCCATGAAATCCATCTCTCTCCAATTTAGAAAGAAGGATGTTGTGGGGGACCACGTCAAAGGCCTTATTGAAGTCCAGATAGATGATGTTGCTCTTCCCTGGTCCACTGATGTAGTCACTCCATCGTAGAAGGCCACTAGGTTGGGCAGGCAAGACTTGCTGTTGGTGAAGCCAGGCTGGCTGTCTTGAATCACTTCCCTGTCCTCCATGTGCCTTAGTATAGCTTCTAGGAGGATCTGTTTCATGATCTTCCCAGGCACAGAGGTAAGGCTGACAGGTTGGTAGTTCCCAGTGTCCTCCTTTCTACTCTGCTTAAAAATGGGTGCAACATTTTCTTTTTTCCAGTCACTTAGGACTTCACCTGACTGCCATGACTTTTCAAATATCATGGAGAGTGGCTTGGGAACTACATCAGCCAATTCCCTCAGGAGTCTGGGATGCATCTCATCAGGTCCCATAGACATGTATGTTCAGGTTCCTCAGGTGGTTTCAAACCTGATCTTCTCTCACAGTGCTGTCCCTGCCTTGAGGTTCACTTGAGGGTGAGGGAAGAAAGGTTGCCAGTGAACACTGAGGCAAAAAAAGATGTTGAATACCTCAGCCTTCTCCTCATCCATTGTTACCAGTTTGCCAGTAATGTTTACTGGGGGAGGTGTTACACTTTCTTTGACCTTCCTTTTGACCACTGTGGAGTGCAGCATCCTCATAGCACTGTGTGCATGTGTCCTGGTTTTCAGCTAGCACAGAGTTAATTTTCACAACAAGCTGGGAGGGGACACAGCCAGGACAGCTGACCCAAACTAGCCAAAGGGGTATTCCGTATGATATGACTTCATGCTCAGTATATAAAGGGGAACTGGCTGGGGAGGAGGGGCTGCTGCTCTTGGAAGGGCTGGGCATCAGTTGGTGGTGAGCAAATTGCATTGTGTATCACCCGCTTTGTATATACTAAGTACTGTTGTTGTTATTTTCCACTTCCTTTGCTGTCCTAGTAAACTGTCCTTATCCCAACCCACAAGTTTTACCTTTTTCTTATGATTCTCCTTCCCATCCCGTGCTGGGGGGAGGGGGGTGGGCAGGGAGGGCGGTTGAGGGACGGAGGTGAGCTAGCAGCTGTGTGGTGCTTAGCTGCTGGCTGGGGCGAAACCACGACAGTATGGCACAGACACCTCTGCTTTTTCTCCAGGGGAACTGCTGAAATTCAACATCACTGTGATTACTTTGAAGCCCAAGAGCTCTGGTCTGGAACTAGCCATCTGTCAAAGGATAAGAGGAAAGATAAGATGAAGCAGCAATGAATGGTGTTAGTACCAGCAGTCTTTCTGCCTCTGGGAGACTTGTCAGCCCCATAAAGGATCATTTGGAAAAGGACAAGAGGCCATTTTTGGAGCTGGGAGCCCCTCCTGAGGAACAGCAGGCTGCTTTTTAAAGATCTAACCCAGTGCACAGGTTTTGACCATGTGTCAAAAGAGAGATTTGGTTTCAACGAAAAGCAGAGGGGACCAGCACTGTATTTACACTTTGGGCCATGGCACTCACTGCCATTGAATCTTACTGCCTGTATTTTCAACACCACGAATTTTGACTGCAAGTCCTAAGGCTTTTCTAGTTAAGGGAAACAGGTGTTTAGAACTTGTAGACACATCTGCAAAAGAAATGGTCTCCCCCACAGCTGCTGCAGAGGTTGCTGCTAGTGTTGGGGTCCCTGGCATTTTAGGGTGGTCAGAGGTGGGGTTTGTGTCTTCCATGATCAGACAACCTTGTTGCACATGGCAAAGCTTCCTGTGACGGCTGCATAGGATTAGCTGGAGCTTAGAAGCCAGAGATGACTGCTCTCCTGATTATCTCCGCTGTAAGCATTACTGCAGAGTGGCTGGGAGGCTGACTTGAAGATGGGGGGTGGAAGAAGCCTTAAAAGCCCTTTACTCCCTTAGTAAATGCACATGTGAGGCAGGAGTACTGTATTAATCTTTGCGTAGCTGCACAGGCTCCTTAAACCCCGCAGAGAGCAAATTACAGTAATTGGGTACCTGCTGCCAAGTCTGGCTTCATCTTCCATTGACACCGTAAGCAGGGCTGGCAACAACAATGGTAAGGCAAATGCTGATAATCTGCTTTTCAGGTAGAACAGTGTTTTTCATAAAGCAGAAAATGTAGTTGTTCTACATCTGCTATAAATACATGTATTCTCACACTAATATTTGTGTCATAGCTACTGATTCACAGTATTTAAAACAAATCAGACCCCAAGCTTCAGGAAATTTAAAACAAAAAACTTGAATTCCTCTCCATTTGCCTTATGAGGATGCACCTGCAATCATGTATCATGCGTGATCATGAGTGTTTTTGTTGCCACAGTAAGGGTCAGATACTTCACTCTCATGGTAAAAATAAAATCAAATCTGAAACTTCCACCCATCAGTATAACTCCGTGAAAGTTGTTGTGTTTTGTTTATTTTTTCCTGCCAGTCAGATCTGGGCTAGCAGACTGAATACTCCTCTATTCAGTCCCTTTTTCCTGATTGCACAGTTGGCTCACATTTATTCACAGCTTACCCTCCTCCTATGGTAGGCTGCCACCAACTTTCTGCTCCACTTCGGAGTGGACAAGAACTGAGTGATGTGATTTCAGATCTATGTTGTCCTTGTTTGCAGCAAGGATAGAATAGATGAACCTGCTGTGCCACTGCAGGGGCTGAAAGGGAGGCTGTGGAAAAGGTGGCTGGTGGGGTAGCAGTATTCTTGCTGCTGTGACAGGGTTGCATGATGTACAGACAGAGAAGGCTGCCAGTTCTCCTTGTGTCTTCTGTTCCTCCATGCAGGAGACAATGCACTTCCTGGCCTTGCTGTCTGTCGTACCATCCTGTGGGTGCGTGCTCTGAGGTTTGCCAAAGCTGTGATCTTCAAGTTGAACAGCCAGAATCACCCACCCGCGTTTCCTCTGAGACACCAAGAAATGGTTGTCTGGATGGGTCAGCTAGCCATGCAAATACCTGGCAAGTCTTAGTTTCCTCTGACAGAGTTTAAGTATCTTTGTGTATTAGGATCCTAGCCCACTCAAGCTGCTTAGTGATGTGCTAAAGGGCTTGGCTCAAAAATAGTTGCAAAAGGGCAGGTGGGAGAAGAACTCAGGTCAGAGCTTTTGTAGGACATCTTTGAAACAAGGAGGAGGTGCCAGCTGCACATGCATGATGGATCTGTGCAAAAGGCTGGATAACCCCATCCCACTCAGCACACATGCAGGTGCTGTGTGCTCTGGGGACACCATGAGAAAGAGAGCTGCTACCTTGTGTTTCACACTATTGTAGGGAAATATCTGCCAAGACTGCGTCTTCTAAAACACCTATTGTTTGGCTCAAACGTTCTGGTTTACTGAAAGGACAATGTGGAGTTTTTCTCTTGTAGTATTCCATCTGTGTTTTTTAAGCATTTATGTTTGTTCTTCAAGCTTTTCCTCCTTGTCCTGCAGGTTAAGAGACTTTCTCCAGAAATTCTGTTTTGTGAAGCACAGCAGAAGCATAGAAAGGAAAGGCTATCCTTTTTGCAAAAAATATGGGGTAGAGGTAGAGGGTGGAGCTGCACATGAAAGTAATGAGAGAGCACCAGAGAACAGTTGATGTCAGTGCATTGGTAGCTGAAACAGATGAACTCCTAGGCATCCAGACAGAGAGTCTCTTGGGAGAAGGACTAGCTGCAAGCAGGACTTTCCCCATGGCTCAGAGGGGAATACTAGCAGTTGAAGGGATGTAGGAAGCAAAAGCACCTTATGCTATTGAGAAGAGAGATTATGTCAAAATCAGAAGATGGTTGCAGCCATGCTGTTGCATGAGTGTTACAGTATCTATGGAGCTGACTGTCAGGAACAGTGAAATACTGAAGTTGAAACAGAACATGCTAAGCATACATGATGACTGCTCAGGCCTTGGTTTGACATGTCCTATGTGTGTCTTTCAGGCTGCAGAACTGCTATGCTTCTACTTGTTCTGTGGTTACTTCCCAGTCACCCTCTGGAAAGGGAGCAGATTTCCCATCCTACAAACTCTAGTCTCCTTCAGAAAACACCAGTTCATTGCAAGGGTACTCGTTTTTTGGTTCAGAGATGCTGCTCAGAGGCATATATGGGAGCAGTGTGGCTGAGGGAGCAATTTTGAATTGTATTGCATAAGAGCAGCCAAAAGAATGTTCAGTGAATGAACTGCTGAAGGGTTGAATTTTATGGCCTTCTTTTCAGTCCATTGCTACACAGGCAGGTAGTGAAATGGGCCAGAATGGCTTCCTGAGAGGGAAAGACACATCAACAAATGTTGGTCCTGTCCTCTCATCCTTGTTTGAAAAGTTGAATTTGGGGTAGAGTGTTGTGAGTTGGGAGGGTGCTGAGGGGAAGAGGTCCAGTTTGTTTTTAGACAAAATGTTTTGTGCCTCATTTCCGTCAGCTTCCAACCATCTCTTTTATATCTTGTTATTCTGAAGTTAACTTACTAATCTTTCTGTTACAGCAGAGCTCCTGCTATGGACCAGCAGCCCAATGTCCTGTGCACTGTCCCAGCATAACAGATAATGTCCCTGATGTGCAGAACTTACTGTTTCAGCAGAAGACACAAGAGAAGAGCTCAGGTCATACAAATCTTGCAAGCTGACCAGAAGACAAAGTGTGAAAGGTGGCTATAATAATTCTGTTTCCTTGCTGCAATACAAATGAAATACAAAGAGTTGATATTATTCATGGCTTCTTGTAAATGCAGATGTATTTTTTGTTTCATTTTGTGTTTGGTTCACTTGCAGCCCACAGTTCTTTACAGTGTTTGAATGAGTAATGAAAATGGTATGTTGCTACAGGCTTTCTGTGTCTTGGAAGGCACAATGTTAAAGTGGCAATTTATCTGGTTTGATAGAGGAATCATCGACTGGCAGGTTCAGTTTGGGGTCTGGAAGCTACCTACCCTTTGCATCTTCAAAAGAAGGAACATTTTTAGTGGCAAGTCACAATGATTAGCCAGATCTGAGCCAAACCCTTTTAATACTGCAGTTCTTCAGTTCAGTAGGACTAAAAACATCCTATCAACAGCAGAGGGCACATGCACAAGAAGCACGTTGGGTGAGTTACTGTTTTCATATTGTTGAATTAGAGCTCTTAAATGGAAGACCCAGGATCAGCTGCTGACTTTACTGATTTCTGGAACAACGTATGTTCGCAGAGCTCCAGGACTAGTAGACGTCAGTACACTAGACCAGTTTTATCAGAGACAAATTTGAGCTTATGACCTTGGTGTAGAGACTGCTTCTGCTAGTGAAAACACTAGCCACTCAATTTTTTGCTTCATTACTGCTCTCTGTAGAATTTCTGTGGCTGTATTAATGCGAGAGGAAATCTGTCACAGGGAGGGAATACACCAGCTTTGTCTCCTCAAGGCAGCCAGGAGTTGGCTGTAAACCTCATTGTCATGCCCTGAAGGGTTTGGCCCACTGAGGCTGAAGGCTGTGTACTTGTCCCTGAAATGATGGTCAGTGGAAGAAGTGTGTCTAGTTTGGATCAATGTACATGTGGGTGTTACCAAATTTGTCTTTCGGAGATTCCAAACTAAAATAGAGAAGGGCTTTCCTATGACTAGGTACGGCAGCTTTCTCTTGGTGAGATAACAGATCGCTGGATCCAGAAACCATGAAAAAGGACTACAGAGGTTACTGGATCATTCTCTGCCATGAGAAGCTAATTCACTACGACCACCAACATGAACTAACCAAAAGCACTAGGCAGGGAAGACTGGGCAGGAAGAGTCATAGTAAGTTTTACAGATGTTAACATCCTCTGTTAAAGCACATGGTCTTCCCAAGGTGCCAATGGGTCTTTTTATTACAAGAAAGTTGTGAATTGGTGTTGGTAGCTCTGAACAGTGTCTAGATTTCCTTAATCTTTTATCATTCTGTTTTCCTGTGATTTCTATCGCTTTCAGATAAATGGAAGATTTGGAGACTAACTTAATCCAGACACGCAAAGCATGTAGAATAGAGCAAATGGTAGCAAAATGGCTTCATCGCTCTCGAGATGGTGCATCCAGGTAAACATGGATTTTATGAAAGGAATATCTGTTGATAACTTTGATCAGAGACAGCACAAGCTTGTTCCCAACAAACAGGGGCAGTCACAGGTTGCAGATCTTACTCATTGTTTCAGTTGTTCTTGGGAAATATGCAATCAGTAGTCCCTAGAAAAAACAGTGTTTTTAAGCATCCCCCTTGGTTTCCAGGGAGAGATATTCCTGCTTTCACACATTCTGGTTTTGTCAGCCACATCTGCAAAAATACAATACTGCTCAATGCAAAATAGGCTTTTCTTGAACATGGAGTTGTACTTCTCTTTGTGTCTTGCCATTGGCCCATGCTTTTAGAGCAAAACTAGGTTGCATTTACAAGGAATCCTGGCACACAGCTGCTTTACTTTCCTGAGGTCTGTGAATCAAAATTAAACTGGACTGGATCCTGGCAGAAGCAGAGGGCTGTAAATTCTCTCACTGCCTTGCTGAGTAAAAGTGTTGCTGTGATATCTGGAGGTCAGGGCTTGCTGTGGGGCACACCTGGAGTTCTTCTTCTAT
Organism: Balearica regulorum gibbericeps; assembly: GCF_011004875.1. Lineage (NCBI taxonomy): Eukaryota > Metazoa > Chordata > Aves > Gruiformes > Gruidae > Balearica > Balearica regulorum. The sequence continues at coordinate 141,356 of NC_046220.1, forward strand.
GTGTGGGCTGTGGGTGGCTGAAAGAGTTGTGATTACAACCAGCTGGTGTCACTGGTCTGATATTTTCAGCTTTCTGTGGAGCCTGGGGGATCACTACTGGCCTGCACGATGCAGAGCCACTCGTGGGTACCCAGAGAAGTGCGGGACTCTGTCTACTGTTGCAGCCTACTGAAAGTGTGGGGAGGTGTATGTATGTGGATCTATGCCGCTTTGATAAGGTATCTTCTGATTATATCTTAATCACTGGCTTCTTGTCTCACAGGGGCAGAGTGTCTGTGACAGACAGCACCAGTGATGGCAGCGGCCAGCCTGCCAGCCGTGTCAAACTTACTGTTACAGTATACAAAGATTTGGTCCTCCATCACTATGGCTTTGAGATTTGTCCAAACCTTCCTCTTACGATTGCATCTGTCACTGCAGGTAAGCACCATTTCCTTCTCCCTACAGTCACAGGTGTGAGAAGCCTGAACTGTCCCAGATGGCCTTAGTGATAAACTCCTGCCAGGTATTTATGAGTTTCTCAGGTACCTCTGGTTGGCATGTGATCCTTGAATACTGAGGGCAAAAGCCTGTATGCCTGTGGTGTGCAGAGTGCTTGAACATCTACCTGATTCTGATGGCATGGAACAAATCTAAGCCAAAGGCAGCTTCACCGCTAATCTTTCACCTGCACTGAGACACAGCTAACCTTCAGGGATGCAAAGAGCTGCTTCAGAGCAAAGTTTTTTCTGGTGTTTTATCTGAAATGCAAAGGAAAAATGTCATCTAATATTAGAGTTCTTATTCTGCAGTGGCCTTGGTGATCTGCTGTTGAAAATGCTCTCTGGGCTTACAGCCCTGTAACACAGAGAGGATAACTGCTAGTTACAGACAGCCCAGGCGAAATTCTGCTTAAGTCAAGCAGATCAACTCTTCCAGTTATAAAAGGGAGGGTTATAACTTTGCTTTCAAGGTGGCTTGGGAGTTTTGAATCAAAAACTGTGAATCTGTTTTTTATTTACCTTTTATTTTTTTAATGGGTATGCAAAAATGCCTGCTTTTTACCTGTTGGTGTGAGTGTGACAGCCAGAGAAAGACTGTGCCTGAGCCAGGCGGGTAGGTGGTGTGGGGAGGGTGGCTGAAGGGCTGGCCTGGACTCTGCCTCTGGCTGCCCCTGTGAGCTGCAGCATCCCCCGGCTGCCTGGGGAAACAGCCTGTCCAAGTGCTCATGCTTGCAGGATGTTTAGCATAAATGCACTACAGTATGGTCTCTGTCCTTTCACAGTACTTCTGAGTGAAATTTTCTCTTTATGCCCCTTCCCACGTGTAACGTGGCTAAATTAGCTGAGAGTCTTGGGGTCTAAGAAATGGGGAAGTTTTCTGTTACACTTTTCTTTTTTTCCTAATCAGAAAGAATCAACATTTTGTTAAAACCGAGACACAAAGAAACCTGTCCTTTTAAGTCCTGTGCTTTGCTGTGGGAGCCCACAGCTAAAAACCCTGTGTTTAATTCCAGATGATCGTCTTTGTGTTTTGCCTTTCATGTGTGATACCTGATGCCATGGTCTCCCTGAGGGACAGGTGGCAGGTGCTACGTGGGTTTGTGGGCAAACCTATCTGGCAGGGAAATTCAATAGTGTGCCTCAGCCAACAGGCTGGCCGTGGTGGAGCTGGGGACTGCATGTACACTCCTTCTCAGACCAGAGCTCCACCAGCTCCTTAGCCTAGATCCCATGGCTGCTACTCTCCTGAAAAGCAAAGCTCAGAAACCATATTCTTCCCTTGTTGTGTGTCCTCCCAGCAGACAGCATGGCTAAGGAGACCTCTTCCGTGTTCACCCAAGATGCAGAGGGTAGTCACCATGGTGGAAAACTAGCCCACATCTCCTGGGGACTGCTGCAGCACCCTGGTCTGGATGGCGGCATGCCAGGAGTGCCGAGCCCTAGCCTGTGTGCTGTACGTGGTCTGCTGCTGGGATGTAACCAGCAGAGTCAGGCCAGGGTGCAGACCCCACAGAGAGGGACCACTGTGTGGTGGCAGCTGCCCAGGCCCCTGGAGGCCTCTGCAGGCCCACAGCTCACAGGTGGGCGAAGGGCAAGGCAGTGCTGCCACCCCCCAGTCCTCCTGTGGTTTCCTGAGAGCCTTTGTGCCCTCCTGCTGCACCCCGGGCAGGTGATGGACTGTGTGGTGGGCTGTGACAAGGGAAAAGACATGCACAAGAGTGATTTTCTGTGGTGCAGGGCCAGCTTGTGGGGCCAGAGGACAGCCCGAGGGAGGCGGCATGGACACAGGTGATACACCAGCTGGCATCAGGGCCCAACATCCTTTGGCCCCTTTTTATTTTGCCATCCAGAGGTAGTTGCTGAGGCAAGTGGGTGCTGGGTGGGAAAAGGAGCTTGCCGTGAGCGTTCTCAGTGGGAGGAGGTCTGCCAATGTGGTGGTGTTGTGACTGACAGTGTGCTGGTCGCCCGCAGGGAGCACTGCTGAAGGGAAGCTGCAGCCAGGTGACCAGCTCCTCCTAATAAATTCTACTGCGGTGGACGACGTGTCTGTTGAACGAGCAGCTGACATCATCAGGTGTGGTCCCATGTGGCCCGCGGGATGAGGTGGCAGAGGGCTGAGAGTAGATGTGTGGGGATCAGGTCTCACCAAGAGCTGCAAAGGTGTATGCTGTGTGGGGCCATCCTCCCCTCACAGAGGAGGACCTTGCTGCCTCCTGGGGTGCTGCGCTCGGTGGGGGCCTGTCCCACTGGAACGAGTCCATCCTGAGGCTGAAGGGCACAGCAGACCAGGAGAGAGGGGTTCCCCCGCTTTCCTGTACTGTGGCAGTGCTTTGTGGGCTGCACCTTGCCTGGCTGAGAGCCTTCCCTCGCAGGGGGGTGGAGGGGTGACTGGGGAGGAAGGTGCAGGCAGCTGCTGATCCTAGCTGACTGCATGTCTCTGTTACAGGGAGGCTGGTGACGAGCTCCTCCTAACTGTCCTGCGCTGCACTTCGGTAAATAGCCTTTCTTGAGCACTCTCAGCACTCCCAGCAGCACTGCCCCAGATGGCCATGGCTGGCAGTGTGGCCTACAGGGAAAGTGGGGCGGCTGGGCTGGCACTCAGGATACAAGGGCCTGACCAAAGCCAGGAGGGAGCTGCAAGGGTCCTCTGCTTTCACACACACCCTTTGAGGAAGTTTTGTGGAGAATTGTTGGTAACTCCTCACAGCTCCCCTGGATGCAGCGGCAGGGCAGCTTGCAGAGCCTGTCAAATAGACAGGCTTGCTGAGCAGTTTGAGCCCATGGTCCCTGGAGCTGGAGGCTCCATCAGGAGCTGTGAGGGACCAGTGGGCTTTGCAGGGGCCAGCAGGCCACAACGACTGGGATGCAGGAAGGTCTCAGTAAGCTGTGGCCAGTCCACAGAGAACAGCCTGGAGTGGTCCCTGTGTGCTGAGGCTGTCCGGTCCATGGGGCCCCCTGGACACAAAAGGCAGGTTCCGAGGCTGTAGGCTCAGCATGTGCCCTGGGTGCTCTTTGAAAGTTCTTGAGGTTTTCCTTTCTGAGTGCTGGAAAAATGTACCCCGTTTTCTCCAGGCTCTGTCTGGTTAAGGGCTGGGACCTGGGTGTGGATCATACTTTGGGAACAGAAGCATAGTATGAAACTGTGGTGCTGACTGCCCATTCCTGTAGCATAAAATTTCCCAGAAGGCATGTACGGCCAACATGATGTGTTTACCCATGTGGATTTCAATGTGTGTAAAAGCTGAGCTGCAAGGCAAGGACAAAATTGGGTTTGTGTGCTTTTTGGCTTCTTGTGATGTATGAAAGTGGCCTGAGGGGCATTTCTCCCCTGCCCCACACTGGAGAGCATTTTGGGATTGTTTTTCATTTGTTTGGAGGGTTTTTTATTTTGATTTATTCATAGAAACAAGAATGATGATTCCCTCAGCAGAGTTACTAGAGCTCTGGGGCTTAAGGTCATGAGGTTTCTTGGCCATTCAGTAAAGGTACATTAAAGAGAAAATCTCTTAAATATACTTTTCCTGCCTGAAGTTTCCCAGGTGTTGACATTCAACGTATGTGCACAAAGCCAAAGTAACCAGAAAGCGTTTTAAGCAAACCCACTGAACAGTGACTTTCCTCTTTTCTTAATCTGATCTCCCTTGCCTAGTACATTGTCAGTCTTGCCAGTGCTTGATCTGACTCTGGAGATCAAGGAAAAAAAGCGAGTTAGTTATGCAAGACCTGAATGTCTGCCAAAACACGGAAAAATGCAATGGCTTTTCAGAGAGAAAAGGATTTTGAAAACCCTTCATGGGATTTGGAACACCCTTCACAGGTCTTCATGCATTGTTGAGAAGCAAATGGGGCACGAACCCATTTTTGTTTTTTCCTTTGCAGGTCACTTTCAGGACACTTCCAAATACAGCCAAGGCTGATCTTGGGTTTGGGGTTGGCTCTTGCCCCACTCTGAAGGCAGCTGTGCTTAGAGCTGAGAGGTAACCCCTCCCATCGACAGATAGCAGACCCTCTGGCCACATTAGAAGGGATGCTGGAGGCCTTGGCTCTCCTCAGGGCAGCTGTGGGGCGTGATGCTCTGCACAGCCCGGCAGACTCTGGAAGGGCTTGCTGGCCAGGTGCAGAGACTCCTGCCTGCCTCCCTTCCTCCATCCTTGCCAAATGGCCTCGAGGCAAGATAAGGCTGTGGCAGGCTGGGAGGTACCTGCGCCTCTGGCAAGAGTGTAGGAATTGCTCTACCTTGAAGTTGCCTGAGAGCATACCAAGGGATGCTGCCTCTGTTCTTCTTAGGGAATACTGTACTTTACAAGAGCAGAACATTTGGGCACAAGAACTCAGTGGTTCCTAGGCTCATGTGGTGTCTTGTGAGCTTGGTAGGTCCCTGTCACGTTTAAAAAATGGTTATGTGACAACAATGCAGTGAAGTCAAGTTGGCTTTTTAGCCTTGAGCAGTTTTCTTAAACATTTGCAATATAAGAGTATGATCTAGAAACCCCATCTGAGCAGGGAAGTGCTGCATATACACCTGTGTACTTGTGATACGCTGACAGGAGGATTTTGTCTATCACTGCAAGGCACTCCGCACGTGTTGGTTTATGGTACTGTGTAGCCCCACTGAAAGCCAGCTATTGCAGATTAACAGTAGTTCTGTGGGATCATGGCTTCATTGCATGAGTTGGGGGAATGCCTAAACACAGTAACTGGTTAACATGGAGTGAAATTAGGAGTGTGTACAGCATGTGTTACACATGTGTCCACTTGTTGGGCAGATGGGTTTGGATTCAGAAGGCAGCAACCACCCAGATAGGTCAAAAAGACCTGTAGCAAGCCTGGAGGCTGAGAGACTCCTAGCAGCACCTGTTCCTGTAAGTGCGAGGCAGTGTGGTGCAAGCAGCTTCAGCATGGGCTGTGATCGCACCCCTGCCTGTACTGTGGGCCTCTCATACATAACTGCAACAGACTGAGCTGCCAACCGAGTGCTGTTATTTTTTCAGGGTGGGCCTAAGTCATCGTTTCTTACTGCAGAGAAGAGGGCAAGGCTAAAAACAAACCCTGTGAAAGTACGGTTTGCAGAGGAAGTGCTGGTGAATGGACACACGCAGGTCAGTGGGGCATGGCTGCAGCTGGACACTGTGGGCACTGCATGCTGGGAGGAAAGGGGTCACTCCTGCAGACAGATGCCAGGCTGGGTTAACAAGGCCAATGCCTACAGAGTGGCTGCACCCTCACTGTGCTAGTATGCCCTGGACATGCATCCCAACTTGTTTCCTAGGCTCACTGGTGATCGAGGGGAAGCACTGGCATCTCCAGAGGGTTTTATGTTTGATTTGCTTACTTAGACTACTGGAAAATACTTGCATGTACTACTTTTGTCATTTTACAATCAGGTAAACTTTAAACGAGCATTACACATCTGTGGTATGTAGTAGTAATCTCTTGAGGTGCTAATCTCTCTATAGTAAACCTAGACTGAAGTTTGGGCATGACAAATCCTAACCCTAAAGGTGAGAGGTGAATCCTACTGTCTATGCCAGGTTTATTTGCTGCTAAAGTAGCTGGGCTATCTCTTCCTGGCCTTCAGCAGTGTTCAGGTAGCATTATGTTCAGAGAGGTTGGTACTGGTGACTTTGCTTTTAAATTTGACATACATTTCTCTAGCTGATATGATACCAGCTTGTTGTGTTTCATTTCCTTGCAGAGGGTTTTCACAGAACATTAACAGCTGCCTCCATAGTAGACCATCTGTAAGCTGAGCCAGTGTGTTCTTGTGTGAAACAAGACCACGTCTCACTGGAGGAATGCTGCAAATTTATCACAGGGTTTCTAACACTGATAACAAATGAGCTGGGTAGATACAGGTCTGCCTGTATAGAAAAGGACAAGCAGTGAGAACACTTGTAGCTTCCCTGAAGTGAGAACAGCTGTTAAATGTTTCCTTTTTTCTTTTTGTGTAACTTACTAAGCTCAATGTGGTTGAGATGGACTGGCGTCAGTTGGGAGTCTTTAACTCTGTTGTGTTTTCCTTTTTTCTTTTGGAATGAAAAATTTCAGTCATCAAAATTCCGCAGTCCTGTCCCTTACTCATTAGTGCTGTTCAGGTCTGACCAAATCTTACTTTGTTGCACTTTGCTATGATGATGGACCATCCACTAGGCCTTTTTCTTCTTCTCTTCTAGGCTGTCTCTTGTTTCCATCTCTGGTGGTAGGGAGCTCTCCTGACCCAGCTCAGAGAGAGCCTTCCCTGTGGCAGGCATTTCCTCTTCTCCCCCTGCACCAGGGCAGAGGTGCAGCCAGAGATGCCATGGATGTCACCAGCCTGTTAAGACAGGCACAGTGTGAATGCTTTGGTACCTGACTCCAGGCATGTCAGGACTCCTCTTTCTCTGGCCTGCTCTCCAGAGTAGGAGAGGGCCAGGTGTGACTCCTGACACATTTGCCAGTAAGTCTCTCAACTCTGGGATCCTTTCCTTCCTGCCAAGTTGTTGTCAGATGTGCTGGAGCTGCTGCAAGGCTCATCTCTGCTCTACAAAGGGCTGTGTTCACATCCCTCAGATCTTAATGACAGGTCTGTCTGGGATCCTGCCTGAGCATTATGGCAGCTGGGCCACCCTTCCTGACATAGAAGCCAGGTACTGGACTGCTCGTGTTGTTGGCAGATATGACACAGGCCACAGAGCTCACAAGGCAGGTAGTAGGGAAGAGGAGGATGTGCTCTGGAAGTGGTCCTAGGCAGAGATGACTGAGAGGCCTTGGGCAAGGCTGGTCATGGGATACAGCCAGACGTGAAAATGCCAGCAGTGTCTGCTTTTTCTTATATCTGCAGGTTCACACTAGTATCTTCTTGGGAGCTTCCATGGAGCTGTTTCAGCCAGAGGTTGGGCAGCACATGGAGGTCTCAGATCTGTGCCATTCACTTACTGATTGCAAGGTGGGTCCGTAGAAGGCACTTCCAGAGGGGATGCTGTACTCTGCACTTCCTACAAAGCCTCTATCAATATTCTGCTAAGTTAATCATACCTTTGCAAGCACAGAGGTGGGACGCAATCAATATATAGTTTGCCTTTCATTTAATGAGAACATAAAGGCAAGAGAAATTAATTAGGGTGTTGGGGTCCCACAGGTCTTAGCTTCCCTTTTCACCAGTTGCATACAGACCCTGTTTTGAACAGTAAAATGTTAGCACAAAGGAAGACTAAATAAATTTGTTGCGTATTTATGGCTTCTTCCTGGAAAAGCACTATTCACCGTGGACAGCAGCTACTCTGCTTGAGTATTTCAGAACTGCTCTCCTTTTAGGTGACTGTTGCATGAAGACAGCCAAAATGGGTATTATGACCCTGAAGAACTGCAAAGCCTCCTGTTTCAGTAAATACACTACTCTTGTCATCTTAATGGAGCTTTGCTAAATGATCTTTGTGGCAACTGGAAGGAACCCAGAGGCTGCATTCTGCAGTTGAAACCTGAAACTCCAGTTTGGGACCATAAATTGTTAATAAACCTCAATGTTATCGAGCCTCCATTTTCTCTTGCGAACTTATGATGTTCTTCCATATAGCTGAATGATATGCAAGAGACAGGTCCCTCAGGATCCTCAGGTCAGCATCAGTCAGTGTATTATTAGAAGTTGCGGGCCTAGCTGTAACATGTAAATCAACCTTGCACCAGACAAAACAGGAGGGGTACAGCTGCTTAAGCGATAGCAGAAGCTTTCAGAATTAATTCATACTAGTGTTCGAACCTGCACGAAAGGAGAGAAATCCCATCTGGGTGTTCTGGCCAACTAATTGGATCTGACCAGAAGAGTGGTGATACTTAATTTGTATATGAACTTCTGTATAGATTTCAAGTTCTGCTGTGAGCTGGCTGTACAAGGTCCCATTCATATGATAACCTGCAGCTGCGGCAGCTACCAGAGAAAATGCACAGTTGGTGTAAACCAGCATCACCTTTCTGAAATTAATGGAGGACCCAAAGTGTGTCAAAGATGTGAGGTGTGCATGCTACTCAGTAGGAAGGAGTTAGAGCTTGGGCTCAGGAATAGTGAGGAATATGTTCGCTCTTTTGTCCTCAGTGATGACTGTAGGGACTTTGAACCCCACAAAACAGGGAGAAGAGGAACAAGGAACAAGATTCATAAGTGTTTTATGTTTCATCTCATAGTACTTCCAGGGTATATGGGCTCTCTATCAAGAGGGACCAAGGTTGTGAGATTTATGAGGTGTTGCACAGTAAATGAAACATAGGAGAGATCATCTTAGAGATGCCACTCTCAACCTCGAGCCTGTGATGACAAGTAGATAAACTCTTTAAGACTGAAAGAATGTGCTGGTCCAAGAACATAAGAAAGATATGCTGAACGGGAAGTCCAAGGCTGGAGGAGTAAACCTTCTCATCACTGAACAACAAGAAGAATAAGGCTGAAAACAAGAAGAAAGGTGCAAATGAGCTCTACTAAAGGAGTAAGGTGTAAGGCTGAAAGGTGCAGCTCTAGAGAGCCCCAGAAGTACAGAGGCCAAGTTCCTAGACCTTTCTCAAAGCACCCAATAGAAGTGCTTTTGCTATGGGAGTCATTGCCTTGTCTAATGCACTTGAGACCCATCTCAAGTAATTCTGGTCACATCTCCTGTTTGGGAAGCCCCAGAATGACAAATCTTAGGGGAATGCTCAGTAAAAGTACCAATGCATGTTTAGCTGAATCCTGCAGCCTTCCTGTGGTGTGCAAGATCTATTAATGGTAGCATGGAGGGTTTGGATAGCTCTTGAGTGTAAGTCATGGCTGCTGCCAGTGGGAAAGTGTCAGTGTGGGGTTAGTGCTGCCTGGTGCCTGGTAATGGGATGCTATCTTTTCCAGCAGACATTGCTGCTTTTCTGGTAATGAGCAGGGAGGATGGCTCTCAGCTTTCAGATCTTCCTGTGCTGTGTGGGAACTGAAGAGTGGGCATATCTGTGCCGTGTGCAGCTATTGCACTGGCTGGAGTTTTATGGTAAAGGCATTTATTATGCTCTCTTGCCCTTGTTCTGTGCCAGGACCATAATTGGGGAATAAAGCTTGGTGCCACAGAAGATTGCAAAAGCAGAGAAAGATTTTCATTTATACCAGGATGTGCTGTGTCAGGCAGAGCAGCCTGGTGCCCGGAAGGTTAATGTCCAAGGAGTAGTGCTGTTGCTTTTGTTCTGCAGGGGAATTCTCTTCTTTGCATGCCCAACGTTCTCAAGGTATACTTGGAAAATGGACAGACGAAGGCTTTCAGGTTTGAGACGAGCACTACTGTGAAGGTAACAGTGCTTGGTTGTCTGTCTTTGTTTCCATCACCTGAATTCAATCCAGTAGCAAAGGTGCATGCAGTGGAACTTGCAACCTTGTGGTTGTATAGGTCAGCTAGTAGGAAATGGATTGCTGGCTGATGCTGAGCATGCTGGATTTTCCATGCCCTTCCTGCAGCTTTGGTTCACCTCTGTTTTCTTTTAAGCAACTGATTTTCACACAACTTGCAGGAACTTGGCTATGAGACCACTACAGCTTTGTGAAATGTGATTGAATTTGTACAAGAGTGCAGGTTGATGGGGGACTGGCAAATTAGCAGCTGTCTGCACAGACATTGCTTTCCTTGGAAATCACATGGCAAAATACAGAGGAGGTTGTTTAATATAGCAGTGACAATGTGCATCCCTGAGCGGGAGAATGTCTCCTGGTTTGGGACCTCGACAGTGGAGTCCAGGTTTTGATATCATGTGAACTCAGCAACTGCAATTGTGCTAGTTGTTACTTAAAGTACCTGTCCGTGTTCCAGCCTCTTTTCTGCACTGGTGAAAATGTTTCCCTGTGGAAACTGATTAACCCCTTGTGATGGAAAAGCAGTACCACCTCCACTTGTGCTTGGAGGCATTGTAGACAAGTTACTATCATTCTCTTCAAAATACAAGGTAGTGCTCTCCAGAGCCATTAATCTAGCACTTTCCATAATTGATGTTAGACATAGGCTTACAAACTGTAAGGTTTTCTAGCTTGATCTTCAGAGTTGCTCAGTGTTTATGTTGGAGTTAAGAAGATTTGCCTGTGCACAGATTGGAGGCCACAATTTCTTTAAAGGGTGTATGATGTCCTGCAGCAGTGCAGTTACTATGGAAAAGATGCACGATGGACAGACATTCTGGAGTTACTAGGCTGAAACAATATTAAGGGGAAAAGCAAGGAGATTTTATTTATAATGCACTGAAAATGTTCCTCAAAAAGGAGGAGTTTATTGGCTAGTTCATCCAAATGTCGCAAAACTGTTGTGGTCTCTCATGCAAGTCAGTCTCTGCAAGTCTTGTTACTTGCAGGGTAGAGAAAAAGAAAATAATGAAATAAAACAAGGAGGTAGTAAGGAAAGGGGAGATGAGTTGTAAAGAGATATTTGAGTATTACAAGTACCTGCAAGGAATTAATTTTTAAAAGATGGATTAGCTCTTCATGTTTGACTTGAGTTGATCACCTCTGACCTGGAACAAATTTTTCCGCACTGGAGTTGGGTGCAACCCTCACCAGCATCCTCACAGAAACACTCAAATGGGTAACATGCTCCCTAGGTTAGGTGTTTTCCACAGTTCCTCTGCTGTTTGAGAGATCCTTTCTGAGATGAGTCAAACACTTATGCTTACCTCAAGAGGCTTGAGTGAGTCAAAGGAATTCTCTTTCAATTTGTACTCAGTCAAGCCTTGTATAATGTTTTCTATTTGCCAAAATCAAACCCAGTTATTTCCATGACACTCAGTATTCCAGCAGAAATTCTCAATAAAACTGAAACACCAGTTTCAGTCAAATTTGGTAAGATTTTTACAATTATGCTCTCACATTCTTGTTCATTAGTAGGAAGAAATGTTTTTCACCAATTCTTTGTAGTTTCTTCAAAAAGTGTCATAGAGTTCTAGAAAGCTAGAAAGAATGGTTAACAGCAAGCATTTGGATCAAGGGTGACAGAAAGTGCTCAACACCACCAAACTAAAAACGGTAAGGCCAAAACTTTAAGCATGAAGCAGCCCAGGACATGCAACTCTAGGGAATGGATCTGATGCCCATTACACCTTGAAGTTTGCGTCTTACTACACTCTTACCACAGCAAGCTGCAGTTTCCCTACCTTGTCCTCCTAATCTACTAAAATGTGTTTTCCTCCCTTAATCTGTGTTTCTTGTGCTTCCCCTGCCATTCCCTTGACTTCCTTCCTTACCACCTGCCTGGCATCAGTGGAAATGGGTGGCGCTGACTGCCATCCTGCCAACTGCCTTGCTGGCTTATTCTTTTGTTGCTCAGAGGTCCAGCTGAAATAGCACAGCAGCTAACTGCTAAGCTTGTGCTTGGTGTCCCAAAGAGGTTGCCATCTCCTGTACCTCCACTTCTGATGAACTTGCAGGCTTTCTCTAACCTTGAGACCTCTGTGGTTTGTCTAAGTCAATGTGTTCAGAAGCTGTCAGTGAAGAGGGAAAGGCAGTACATCATATAGGCACTGGTTTCCTGTGAAACAGCACTAAAAAATTCGCTCTGTGTTGCAGCACTGAGCATGTTCTTGGCTGCAGAGAATTTTCTGTCTGGCCGCTGCCCTTTCAGTGCTGTCCCATACGGCTGCCAGCAGCAGGTTAGAATCATCAAAATTAATGCGGTGTGCTAGCAGTGCTCAGCAACTGTGTCTGAATTCTGTTGGACTATCTATGCATCTTCCCTTCCTAGGACATTGTTCTCACCTTGAAGGAGAAGCTCTCCATCCAAAGTATTGCGCACTTTGCCCTTGCTCTGGAGGAGCAATACAACGTGGCAAAGATCCATCTGCTGCATGAAGAGGAGCTCATTGAGCAGGTGAGGAGAGCCCCTCGCATGCCCCCACAGCCATGCTGGAGGGGAGCACCAGCACCATTGAATTGTGGCCAGCAAGGTGCAGAGAGCACACAGCTCTGCAGGTGTCAGAAGATGGCCCCATCTCCAGAGGTGCTGTCCTCTTCTCTCTGCCTGTTGCGTATGTCACCACTGCATTAACCAGAGGCCCTGGAGAAATGGTACTTTCAGAAGTGTCTCACTTGGTTTAGAGGACCCACAGAGCTGGGTCCCATGGGCTGGTGTTGCTTGGACGGTGTAGAGCATGCTTTGTGCCACCTGTCAGACAGGCTCATCTACAGAGCACTATTTGAGACACTCTTAAAATAGTTGCGTACCCAGCATTCCCTAGGTAGTCAGACAGTTCACGCAGCAAGGTGCTGATTTGATTAAATTCTAAATCAAAAGTTTGTGTCTTGCAAACATGAGGTTATCTCTGTTAGTAATTCTATTGCTCTGCTTGTAATTCTGGGCTAATGTAATTTGTGAGAATGTGCTTACTTGGGAGTCTCATCTCCACGCTGTTGACTTTGGTGGCTGGTGATCCACTGTGATGCAGAAAGGTTCTGTAGCTATCACTGTCCAACCACTGAGCACATGTGCCTGAGAATTTCTGCTTTGTTTTAGTTGGTGAGCTTGTATGGGATTTGCCCAGAATAAAATATGCTAATGTTATGACCCAGGGGTCTTAACATTGTATTGACATTATGATGATGGTGTGTCTGTTTACAGCTGCTGTATCTTATGACCAAACTTAAAAGCAGAGAAGCTTGCCCATTCCTCTGTCATTGTTGTATGGCCTTGAAGCCTCTGTCCTGGTTACACTGCAAGTATGTGAGATCAATGGATACTTAATGAAGTTTTGCTGTCAAAGGACTTCCAAGCTACCATAAGGAGAAGCAAAAAAACAGAAAAAGAATTGAAGATAAAATTACAAACACTAGCAGTGTCTCCTTGTATTTGCTAAGGACAATGGCTAATCTGCAGCCCTCCCAATTGCCAGTAGATTTAAATTATTTCTGTGAGTTCATACAAGCCAGAGGCTTACTATGCATTTGTGAAGGGAGGGACTGCAGCAGCAGTTGTGGCATGATGCTGTTTGTCTGTTGCAGGTGGTCCAAAAAAGAGAATCTCATGACTACCGGTGCCTCTTCAGAGTCTGCTTTGTACCAAAGGATCCCTTAGACCTCCTGCAGGAAGACCCAATTGCCTTTGAATATCTGTACCTGCAGGTGAAATCAAGGCATTCCATGCTTCAGGATCTCTTCTCACCCAATTCTCATTTCTGCTTTAAACCAAAGCATACTTCAGGCCAGTTCAATTTTATGAATGTGAAATGCACTTAAGAATAGAGCATTTGGATTCAACTTGCCTTAAATTCCTGAATCAACTTATATGCGTGGCTTTTTAGCAGAATGAGATTGAAATAAGCTGGGTGGCTCCCTTTATTTGACGCACAGCAGTCATATCAGAGGTCTTATCCTGAATTATTCTTGAGCTCATATCATCATGCTCTGTTTGTTCCAGAGCTGCAGCGATGTGCTTCAGGAAAGATTTGCTGTGGAAATGAAATGCAGTGTGGCATTACGTCTGGCTGCTCTGCACATACAAGAGAGGATCTATGCTTGTGCTCAGCCACAGAAAGTATCCTTGAAATACATTGAGTAAGTTCTCAGATTTCCATGTTACGTTGTGACTAAGCCTGGCAAAAGAACTGTGAACTAAAAGTGGCATCAGCTCTATGTTTGCCCAGTGTTTAGCTCTGGATAGAAGGCTCTCTCTGACCCAAAGAGGCTGCAGTCTCTTAGTTGTGCATTTTAGGGCAAGGTGGCTTCACAAGTCTCCTTGTCTTTAACCTGCTGAGCTGCTTGAATAATATGGACAGTTTAACATCCGGGCATGCCCCTAAGCAGAGAGAGGTTCTGATCTGTAGCTAGCACAGGGACATAAAATTGCAAATCTCTCCCATAGTTATGGTTATCCAGGCTGCTCCTGCCAGTATACTAAGACCAGCATTCTGTAGTTGAGAGAGAGCGTAATCATCTACTTTGCACAGCCAATACTTTACATCTCTTCATCCAGCAGAACTATATCAGAAATATCTAATTTCAATGTAAGTGAGAGGTCCTGTGAAGTTATGGGATCTGGAAAAAAATACCGAAAAATGCTTTCACAAGCAGCAAGTGCACTATGCTGCTTGTCAGTGTTGTTAGACCACACTTGCCTGACAGAACAACCTTGCTTTAAGAACTTGTGATGGGCCACTCATTAAAATAACAGACATTTGTGTGGTAACTGCCTCCACCAGCCCATGCAAGCATCACCGATCCCTTGCATACAGCCAGACAGACCCAGCCACGTGCAGTTAGTGGAGTCTGAGAAGTGACTACAGAAAACTGCAACATTCTTAGTTCCTCGATATTTAATGCTTGGGCTGAATAAACTCTTCAGCAGAAAAGATAGCCCACATTTTTGGGTCTAGGGACTTGGAGATGTTAAAATGTAATAATCTTGTAACCAAAATAAAGTGAATGTAAAGATAGAATCTTCATCCTCTGGGTGGCAAGGACAGATTGGGACCTTTATGCTGACTAAGCCTGTAGATTGTCTCCTGTATAACCACGTAAAAACAGGCATTCTGTGTGAAAGTGCGTGTTCCTCCAACCCCATCTCCTGACTTAGTAACAAACACACATAGAAGTGAATTTGAGTGAGGCAATCACGTTGCATGAGCCATCCAGACTCATTACTGCCCTGAGGCTTGGTGCATCCTGGGCTGCCATGGTGCCTTTGCTCTTCTCTGCCTCTGGCCAGCTGCCCTTCTGCACATTCCTGTGTTGCTGGGAGACAGCACAGCTGGGACCCCTTTTGCTCCTTTCACATCTTTCTGGCAGGAGGGACTGGGGAATAGAAAACTTCATCTCACCAACTTTGCTTCGAAACATGAGAGGGAAGGATATCAAGAAAGCCATCAGCTACCACATGAAGCGGAACCAGGTGCTACTGGATCCTCGGCAGAAGGTAGTGTGCATCCCCTGGCTTCAAGGTGCCTTCCAGGATGGCGGCAGCATGTCTCGGGGCCAAAAAGGCAATGTCTTTCCTCTGTGGGTCTGTTCTCTATGGGAGCACTTGGGGCTTTTCTTCTGTCTTTTCCTCTTGAAACTTCCTCTGCTGCACACACCCCCTAATTTCCCTGCATAGTGTGTTCATAGTTGATTGTGGGGTTGCCAGATGGCAAATGTGGTAATGTGGCATGGTCCTGTACAGATCTGTTGCCTATCCAGACCAAATGAGATGTGTTGGTCAAATACTAAGTCCTGTATGAAAAGAACATCTTCTAGCCTATGGGCTACCTGTCAAACCTTATTCATCTGTCATGTTTCTAAACAGTATTTATTCTCTTGCACAATGAAGCATATGCTCGCAGCAGTCCAAATGCGCCTGAGCTACCTGCAAATACTGGGAGACCTGAAGATGTACAACGGGAAGATCTTTAATGCCACCCTGATGGTACGAGTGCCATTTATTTATGTAATTGGGTTTTGGCATACTATCTTATTGCCTTGTTTTGTGCATCTCTTATGGCAGTGTACTTGGACAATAACTGCAAAGATAGGGCACAAGAAGCCATTTTAACCCTTTTCCTTCACCAGTGGGTAAGATCATATCTTAACCAAAGCAAACCCTATCTAAAGCAGAAATGTTTAAATATTTTTCTAAATTGGTTGTTGATGTGAGACTAGCAACCTCCTACTGAGTCTCCTTCCCTGTCTGCTTTGATGCTTGTAGAAAATGTAAAATTAGCTCTGGTGATGCTGTTTGAGCCAGCTCCAGTCATACCACTTTTCCCTGTCCTGGGACATCATGATAAATATTGGTAAGGGACTCTGCTAGGGTAACTCAGCATAGTTCCACTGAAGTGAATAACATCCCAGCCTACACGATAATTATGCATATTTTTTCTAATTGAAAGTTGTGACTCTTGGTCTTCGGATGAGCTCTGTCTAGATTTTTTTATGTCGTAAAGTACTTAAGAGATCTGGGGGAGTGTTCAAAAACTCTAGAAAACATACTGGTCATGCTTAAACTTTACTGTAAAAAAGAACCCTGCTCTTTTCACAAGAGGTTTCTTGGTTAGTTTTTTTTCCTGTCCCCACTTGGATCTGTACTGAACTGTGGACCACAAGCTGTTTTGTACAGAGGGCTGAGCAGTGTAGGTAGGTCTGTACCAGAGGAACACCTTACTGATGGGCTGCAGTAATGCCACTGTTTACAGTTGTGTGCAAATTGAACTATTTCTGCCAAATTATATGGGCATTAATTCATTTTTTTTAAGTGTCTCATACTAACAGAAAGTGTTGACATTTCTTCCAAAACCAAAAATTCCTTCTTGAAGTTTCTAGCCAGCTCCAGTAGGTCTCACTAGGTCCATCTGGCGCAGCCTGCCAGGTGACACTTCTGATAGCAACCTGCTGCTGACCATCTCTTTGGATCTGCTAGATGGCTGGTGCATCCCTGGGGCCACCTCCCTTGGGGGCACAGGGAAACTGGTGGTCCCCAAGCGAGAGAAGACAACGGCCCGGAGCAGGTGACCTGACAGCCTGTAAGTAACGAGGGGCTCCCTTTGCAGCTGGTTACAGCTCAGTTGTGGAGTCCAGTGCTAAAAGATATCGGACAAGATTGGGTGGCTGAGGAGTCCCTGCCCAGCACAGGTGAATGGGTTCCTGCTCAGATTTTGGCTACAGATTTAACCTCTCCCCCTACAGCTACAGGACAGAGAATCATACGTTGCCTTGCTGGTGGGTGCAAAGTACGGGGTCAGCCAGATTATCAATAATAAGCTCAACATCATAACAAGTCTGGCAGAGTTTGCAAACATCAGCAGGGTGGAGCTTACGGAAGAGTCTGAAAAAGTGAGCATGGTGAAAATCTACCTACAGGATCTGAAGGTAAGCTGTGCTTTCATGACGGCCAGTGTGTGGCTGTATCAGGGCCACAAAACAAGGGGGTAGTTATTCACACTTTCTATTGTTTTCAAAATCTGACATTTAGCTGATGCTCAGTACAGTCATCAGTACAAAAGGCTTAGAATAGACTCAGAAGGGAGAGGTCATAGGAAGAATACAAAATGACTGAAGAAAAGTGATTCTTCCTGCTGGCCTCCATCAGTGAGACATATCACAGAAACAAACTGTGAGAAAAACAATTTCTCTTCTTTCTCTGTGCCTCATGCAAAAACAGAGTGCTCTGCAATGATGGCAGTATGGGAGAGGGAATGTTTTTTTCAGTGTGCAGCATGTTCCTGCAGATTGTGGAACAAGCAATATTTGTCTATTCTAACATTTTTTACTGTTTTCTCCCTGCACCATCCACCCGCAAAAAAAAAGCTGCTGACTCTGCTGCTGGAATCAAACAGTGCAAAAGATCTTGTCTGCCTCATCATTGGCTATTACAGACTGTTCGTGGATGCAAATGTCTCCATATTTACCTGGGGAGAGAAAAAACAGCAACTGCACCGTGTGTCAGCTGAAGAAGGTTTTTAAAAAAAGAGCCATTTTTTTGCCAAAGGATGGGGAGAAAGTGGGTGGATCCTTCAGCATTAGAGGTGTTATTTCCCCTTGGGAATATATGTTCATGCTAGAACAATATCCCAGGGTTGTGCAGTGGCATCTGCAAATTATTAAGACTGCCAGCCTTGGTGCAGGCGGTGCCAGGTTTCCATCAACCCCAGACAAGTTGGGCAGGGGAAGAGCAGCAGTAATTGTCAGCTTTTCCCAATAAGTGCAGGCTGAGTGCCTGTCATTGAAAAGGCAAACCTGTCACTGAGCACTTGTGTTCTTTTACCAACCTCCTGAACAACTTCCCCTCTACTGGCATACCTCAGCCAGGAGAGAGAGGATCTGTTTGCCATGCTGTCCTGTCCCTCATCAGGATAACTCCAGCCTCACAGGGGCTGCAGACTTAGGCTTTAGGCAATGAGTTAGCTGGCTGCTGTTCTGCAGCTCCCTCTGGTACTGCTCTGCAGTAAAACCACACAAAGCAGGCAGGAGGGACTAAGCGTCCACTGGCAGGTTATGGCCCTGCAGGTCAGATTGCATATTCACCTTGTCTGCTGATGACCAAGTGAGGACAGAGCTCTAGGGGCTTTGAGTCCCTGCTGTGCAGACAAGTTCATAACCCTTCTGGCTGTTCCTCCTTGCCATCGCAAAGGACAGGCTGATAGATTTGTTTAAATCCCAGGGTATGAATCTCGAACCTGCAGTGACTCTGAAGACTCCTGGGAGCTGGATTCCTCCTCAGAGCATTGCTTGAACATGCCTACAGCATACAGCAGCACCTACCCTGCGTGCAATGAGGAGGAGTTGGGACACCTCCACAGCCCAGAGAAGGAGAGCACAAAGCTCCAAGCTGGAGGGAGTGATCAATGCGATGGAGGTGACAATGCAACAGACAGCACATCTGAGGCTTCAGATTCAGCCAACACTGAGAGCCGAGGGTTTAAGACAAGTGGCTCCAGTGACTCTATGGATGCACTGGAGGAAGATGAGTTGGAAGCTTGCTCTTCCTCCAGGCCAGAGTTCTTCCACTTCTACACACCAACAGTGCAGGAGATGAGCAGTTCAGACAAGAGCTTCTTCCCCATTCGTGCTGCAGGAGGCTCCAGCAGGGCAGAAACCAGAGACTACTTCTGTTTCTTGCAGGTACCACATGCAGAGGAGCCTGGGTGTGAAGACAGCTCCTCTGAGCAGAGAGGGGAGGACATTGGTGTGTCTGTGCTGGAGAACAAGCTGACAGAGAGAAACACCATGGGCTATTACAGCCTGTGCTACAGCATATCCCCTGCAGGCACCGTGGAGAGGAGCAACATCAGTCTCAGCCCTCAAAGAAGTCCTTGGACAGATGGGTCTGTCCAGGAACAGACACCATGTGGAGCAGAACAGAGGGCAGAGACAAGCAACCTCATTTTGGAGCCACCCCCAGGCTTTGGTGACACCAGCTCTGAGGAGGAGTTCTACGATGCTGCAGACCGGCTCAGCCCTCCAGCTGCCCTGGCAGGTAATCCTTCACCCACTTTCTGCAGGTCAGGTTCCTTCCACCCTCTAGGCTAGGGTGTTGCCTGTTTCCCTGTGTCAGCCTTCCTGGAGGGATCATCTTTCAGGTCTTCATACTTTTCCCAACATTTTTGAAGGACCTTTGCATACCTATTCTTCATAAGCTGCTCTTCAGCAGAAATACATTGGATGCACGCACAGGGGTCAGAGCTGGAACTTTGCAGGGAGATTTGTCATCACATCCAAGCACTGGATCCCAGAAAAAGTTAGTTTTCAAACGATTTTGGCATTCTGGAGAGTACCCAGGTTTCTACAGGAATTCCAGAATACTGATACATGGCTCTGCCTGATCTTGCAGCCAACGTGCTGCATGAGTAAGTTCTGTGCACCCTTCTATGTAGGCTGAATCTTCAGTGATGAAAAGTGTGATGAGTCCCAGAAACAGAACACACGAAAGATGTGTGTCCTTGCACTGACAGGGAGCTTTATGGCAAATATTCCTACTGTCAGGCAGTACCTTCACTCTGTCTTCTTCCTTCAAGCTGAGGAGAGCTAAAAGCTGTAAAACATTACTGTTCCATGCACCTCCAAGATAAAAAATAATTTTTGGGTCAGGGGCGTGTTACCTAACTGGGTCAAGAAGTCCTGTGGCTGAGCAGCTCCCTGGTAGTTTCATTTTCTCAGAAAGGAGAGGAGTCTTGTTTCTGAAATAATCAGCTCTTTCAACATTAACTGAACTTCTTAAGAATGTGTTTTGTGTAGCTAGAACAATCTTGGCTTTTGCATTCATGCACAGTAACAATACCATGTTCAGGCACAAAACTCTAATCTCTGGAAATTTTTATCATCTAAATATCCTGGCTGGGAATTTCTGATAATGTTTTTATTCAGTGTTAATAAGTCTACAGCTTTAGGCAGTGCTCTCTGTAGCTGCTGCTAATATCACCAAATTTAACTTGAGAATTATAGCTGTACCTGCAGTCAGATCAAGTGACTGCAGTCTCCTGGGAAGAGACTATCCAGCGCCCTTCATCGCTAATCCTGGATATCAGTCTTTGTAGCCACAGGCCCAGACTCTTCATTTTTCTTGACATAGCTGATTCCAAGTAGGTGCTTGATCATAACATAAGAGACACTTTACTTTGGCACTTGGGAGCCAGGCTTTGCTGGCAAACATTTATGTCTGCAATTGCAAGGTCTATGTTAACAGCTTTTTGGCCCACTGCATAGATGCATGGCTATTCCGCTGCTTGGGGCTATTTCCTGACTTGCATGTTCTTTTCTTCCCAGCAGGCTACAATATAACATCCCGGGAGGGTACAGACAGCTCCTCCTGCATCCTAAAGAAACCAAGGTGTTATAGCTTGGGGGAAGACCTGATGACAGGGATGACAGTAAGGGAGAAACACAGAAAGGAGAAGGAGCTGACATATGCCAAGAGCCTGAGGAAGAGGAGATCTTTCCTGAAAACGGATTACACCTCACAGGTCACTTTCCCCTTGGCTTTGCCAGGCTCTCTGCAGAGCTGCTCCTCTTGGCCACCCCCACCACCACTCCTTGCTGAGTCCCCCATTCGACCGTCCTTAGAGAGCTTCAAGAAAGATGCAGAGCTGGGACTTCCTGCTGCCACACAGGCCCAGAGAGACACTGCTAGCTCAAACCCATCCTCTGACCTGATGGAAATGGAGCCTGACACCATGGAAACAAAGTCAGTGACTGACTCGGTGGTTTCTTCCATTTCAGCTGTTCGCCTGCAAGGTGACCAGCACAGGGAGGAGAGTGCAGACATTGCCATACATGTGGATGGACGCCTCCAACCTGCACATGCTGTAGGTCCACCTTTCCTGTCCCTGGAGGAAGCTGTGCCCCTTCCTGGGGGACAAAGCAGAGCTGCCCAGGAAAGTTCCTCCATGAAGACAAATACTTGGAGCCTGAGTGAGCAGAGTGATGTGGCCACTGGAGGCTGGCTGGCCCGAGTGGCAGTGGAGGAGGTGGGTGAGGTGATGGCAGCCCAGCACAAGGCTGGTGATGTACCCCTATTCCTTGGCCAAGAGGTGGCCTGCCCTGCTAACGAACACACACGGACACTGTCAGCTCATGGTCCTAGCGCGGCCTCTTCCCATGAGGTGGCCCAAGCCCAGGAACTGTTCCCCACTGCTGGGAGGCAAGCAGTATGTAAGGAGCCTGTCCTGGCTCCCTGTGAAGAAAGAAAAGCTAATTGTGACAGCTGTGTTGAAAACAGCAATGACAGTGCCTTGTCACAGGCAAAAAGCAGACAAGTGATAAACAAGGAGGCCTTATGGAAAGTGCACAATACAAATCTCATGGGTTTTCCAGATGTAACCCAGCTCTTAACAGATTGCAGCAGCACTTCAGGGGTTATAACTCGCCTCTCCTGGCTGTCATTTGGAGTGAGGACAGACCTCACCTCACCCACCCTGTCTCAGGAAAGGGTAGCTAGCCCACTAGAGCTTTTGGCTTCTCAGAAGACCAGTGGGTGCCTGAGGCCTGATGCTGTCAGAAGGGAGATGCAAACACCTTCAGCTGGACTACCCTTTGAGGAAGAGTTGGTAAGCGGCCAGGGGCTGGCTGAAGGAGAGCCCAGAAATGAGGCAGGAAATGTGGCTCACGAACAGCTGCAGCGTGTTCAGACTCCTCTTCCCAGAGAACAGGCTGCCGAGGTGGGGAAAGACTCTCCTCTGACTCCATCTCTAGGGCTTTCCAGCTCCTCAGGCCAAATTCCCTTGGGCTCATTGGGGAAAAGAGCAGGAGACCATGGGGTGTCAAAACAATCCTTCCTCTGCTTTAACCACAAGAAGGACGAGCAGACCCCTTCTGACCCTATCATGACTAGGTCCTTGGGTTTTTCCACAATGAAGACAACATCACCACATCTTGGGATGGACAAGTGCAGCTGTCAGCTGTCCTATATCAGCTGCTTCCACAGGTCTGATGACAAGGGGGAATGCGAAACCACCATCCCCATGTGCAGTACATTTCTGGGACCCCTCACCACCCCACCATCCAGTAGCCACAGTCTCCTGGGGACCCCTGTGGGCAGTTACCCAGTTTCCATTGCTAGGGATGTGGCATGGTGGGACCCTCATGTCCAAGCCCTCAGCCAGCTGAAGGACCAAGCACAGATAAGCCCTGCAGATTTCTCCTGCTTCCTAGCCTACACTACAGAGCTTCAGGAGGTTGTGGGGAAGTTCTCCAGGAACCATGCAACCCACCTGCAAGAACAATGTGCAGAGCAGGGTGCTGAGAGCAAGGGTGCCCTTCGCTTAGCCTCCCAGAACCTGCTGTCCAGTTGCCAGGAGCTCCTGAAAACAGAGCAGCCCCTCAAAGAGCTGCAGGATGTGCTGAGGGTGACATTTGACCACCTAGTTCAGCTGGCAGTGGCCTGCTTCCAGGTGACACACTGCCAACTGTGCAGGCAGAGGCAGCAGGAGCTTGGGGCTGCACTCATGGATGTGGTGGGCACCTACCACCAGCTTGTGCAGGCTGTTCACCAGCAGCTTCGCAGGCAAGGCTGCCCAGATCTGGGTGCCAAGCTCCTCGCCCGCCAACACACAGCCCTTGCAGCTGCCATGTTTTTTCTCCTGCAGCAGTTCAGGGTACCCCCATTGTTGTGACAGGGCTGTTTGGTGGCACACAGGTGCACTGGGTGAGGAAGACCCCAGCCATGGTCCCTCTGTCCACTACCAGGCTCTCCCCCACAGGATGTTTAGCCCCATAGCTCAAGAGTGGTTGTGGAAGGATGTGTCCATGCATGTTGGCTTAGCCACACCAAGAACCACCCTGTCCACAGGGTGGTCATGGGGCAGAGGATACTGCCCTCCAGCCTAGCTTTGTGTAATTCTGCATACACAATCTCTATGTAATATGCAAATTCATAGAGACCTTTAGTGGCTTATGTACCTTGCCAGGAGCTTGTCCCTCACCTCCCAAAGCCCTTGCAGGTGGCCATTCTCAAGGAGTTGTCTTAGTTGCCTTCTGTCGCCTGTGGAGAAAGACAGGAGCCTTTCCTCATGCTCCTTACTCTCCAGGCAGACTCTTGAGTGACAGCAGATCCCACCCTGACCCAACATGAAGGAACCCAGGCTGCTTTGTCCACCTTCTGTGGCTGAGGATGTGGCTGGACTTGTAAAAGAAACCTCTTTGTGAACAAAGCTATGCTGTATTTAACTGCTTTTCCTTGCAAAGGCTGAAGAGGGTTGTCCCAGGTGAGGGAGACGCCGCCATATCCTGCTCTTGTGTGTTTTCTGTGTGTCAGCCAGCTCTTCTATTTCCATTTGCTGATGTTTGAGGAAGTCCCTGATTAACCCCCCCCATGCCCCCACCATGTTACTTATGGATGTGTCTTCCAGAAGGAACAAGTAAGCCCCGAGACTGAACTGCCACCTTCACAGCTCTGGAGATGACCCATTATGCTGGCCTCCCTAGGAGGTGGCAAGCCCCCTTTCCCAACCTTGTCAGTAGCTCTTCTTCTAGTATATCCCTAGCTAGGTATGAGCTGTTTGCCCTTAAAGGTTGTCTAGTGAATCAGCACTCCAGTGCTGGAGGCATGACCTCAGTGCACTCTGATGAAGAGGGCAGAGGCAGGTCCTTGACTGATTGGTGGTATCATCTAACTTAGGGACTTGCTTGGGAGTGGCTAGCTTTCTTGAGCGTGCTCAGGATGGAGGGGTCTGCACCAGACAGCCGAGGAGCATGGGTAGGCCACAAGAGGTGGCCAGTTCTGCCTATGAACACCACATCTCCCCAAGCAGCAGGGCAGCGTGGGGACAGGATTGTCCTGTGGATATGTAACATCTGCAGGAGGGTGCCCCCACTTTTTGCTCATTCTTTAATGCTTCTGGAGGGAGTAATGGCAAAGTTCTTGCAGCTGAACTCTGGTGTGGAAGAGGATGGCAGCTGGGGCAGAAGGGAGTGCTGCAGCACCCCTGGCACCTCCCTAACCACACACACTCCAACAGCCAGGCAAGCAAACACCCGCAGGAATTCAGCAACATTTAGCACTCCTACACCAAATCTTACAGCTGGTGCTCTCACAGTGTGCCTACAGACAGCAACGTAGCTAACCAAGGGCAGTCCGCTTTCCTGGCTGCACAGGGTGGCCAAAGTACCTTCAGCCACTGGGGAGGGTAGCGCTGCCAGGTGGTTTGGGTTAGCGTATGCTGCTGCCTAGTCTCTTACACTGGAGCCCAAGTACAGACCTCCAACTACACACTAACAGCCAGTGAGCAAGGGGATGTGAAGAGTAAGAACTGGAAGAGCCCATGGGACAACGGGAGAGCTCATAAGACACAGCAAAGCAACAGGCACTGGCAAACACAAATTCAGCCTATGTAGGCAGCAACACCCTGTGCCCACTAACAGCTTCTGTTACAGCAGGGGCTACTGACATTGTCTCGCAGGCATTTGACTTCCAGGTGTGGTAAAAGGCTCTTAATGTGGAGAAATGAAAACACATAAGCATATGAGATAGTAATTTACCTCAGAAGACCTTCAGTTTCTTCCACAGTGGTTAGACATAGTCATTGACCATGAAGGGATTTTTGTGTTTGAGGGGTTTTTTTTGGAACAACAGCTGATGCAACATACTGACTTAGATGCATCAAAAATGCTTTCTGCTGTGGCCATGAAATACATCACTACTCTTTCGGCAGGACACAGTCAAATCACAAGTACCTTTCCAGGAGGAACGTCAGGGTTAGTGAACTTTACACGTCTGATGATGTACCGTGCATGCATCAGTAACTGTAAGGATGCAATGGGAATTTAAAAGTAAACATTTTATTTTAGATTAGATGCACAGGATTAGCTACAATAGGCTTCAACAATTCACCAAGTCTTCACCTGGTTTAAAGTTGTTAGGACATGGCACACCTGGGAACTGTTTCTCCACTGGGGAATCACTTCCCAGCTTGTGTTTCCCCAATTGGAACAGCACTGTCTTTTTCCATGGGAAGGAATTTCCCTCGGCAGTGAGCCTTGCAATTCTAACTTCACCTTACTGTTTAATCAAGATGAAAGAAATACCTTAAAGCTCTCCTCCCTATCCCAGAAAAAGTGTAGATGCAAGAGTCAGAAAACACTCTAACAAGCATCTGCAAAGAAGCAAAACTGAAATCCTGTCAGTTTTTACTTGATGCCAGGGCTCCATCAGCTTTTGTTTTCTGCTCAAGGGGAAAAGTAATTTCCAGCATTGTACTGCTGAGGTAGAATGTCACTCTCAACAAGGTCCTTAAACAAGACATAAGCAGAGCCATTTTCTCTATGCACATTCATGGTGGTGCCTCTGCCTGAAATTTGGAGTTTGCCTCTCTTCTCTGCACAGCTCCTTAACATTACAAAATAAAAGAGTTTTCTTGTGCTTTGTCATGCTGAGGTATTTCCACTTATTTCACTGCATCTGGTAGCACATAGCCTTTTCCAGAAGAAACTCCAGCTTTCAAGGCTGCTGGCCAGCTTCGGGTCTCATAGTAAGTTGATAAGACATCAAAGACTGTCAAGAACAGAGAGATGTACCATGCTGTGATACCAGTATCAATAGCAAGCTCTGTTAATACACACCCCACTGGCTGTAAATCACAAAATGGTAACAGCTGATGCCAGAGAAGGCTAATATGGGGTTCACATTCACTCACTGAAAATCTGATGAGCCAGTGTTTGAGGCAGCTCATCTAGGAGCAGGTGACTATTTTGAATATGACTTTGGGGAGCTCTGGCTATGAAAAGCAGAGACTGCATCAACTCAAGCAAGGTTCCCCCAGACACCATTTTGACTAACCTGTACTGGCTGGCTGTGCTGCTGCTGACAGTATACCCATGGTAAGTCATACCTACTGTACTTCACCATTGCTTCTCAGATGCTGTGTCTCCACATCAGAGCTCCCTTGGGACACACAGTGGTCACTTGCAGCTAGGCTTGGTGCTCTGCAGAGCCCTCCGCCACCTCCTCTGCCTTGTGCTGATGGAGATGGCAAGAAAGTCCTCATGCCAGAGGTAAGAACTCATTAGAGCTGGACTAGGACATAGGCCCCTCCGTAGTCTCTAGCAGAGAGATGTTCACATTACAAAGCCACAGACTGCCAGGAGAGATGGAGGAGCATGAGCACATCCACTGATGTGACCAGGTGGCCCAGCCCATGGTCATGACATGGAACCATCAGAGCAGTGTAGCCCACGAACACCCCACCCTGTTGGTGTGAGCCTTGCCTTGATTGAGCCTGACACAGGCCTGACAACATCTGTCCTTATCCCTTGCCTGGGACCTTGTGTGACTTGTAGTAACAACAGCCTCCACATGTCCCCACATTAACTGTTCAGGGCTTTGTGCAAAATGAGTGATGCAAGTTCTGCTCCTCTGAGAACAGGCTGATGCAGAGAAGCACACAAGACCTTAAAATGGGGACATCAGGGATAAAACCTAGTAAGAAAAAATTCTGCCCCCAGTGTTCTCCCCATTACTCGGCACTGGGCCTCCATTGTGAGAACTCTGCTGCTTGATAACCTCCTCCAGCCCAGGGAAGTGACAGGACATGGCTCAGCCTCTCACCTTGATTAATTGCCAGTGTCTCTGAATGGTAGTTCTTGGTGTTAACGGTTTTCACCATGTACTCACGAATGGGGAGGCGGGCTGTTTGCAAGGACTGCTCTTGTGCCCTTTGCAGAGTCAGCTTCTGCAAGGGAAATGAGAACAAGGTTGTAAATGTACACAAACTTGCACATGCATTGGATGCACATCGTTTTGGGTACAAGCAGCTATGAAGCCAAAAACTGTCCTAGAGCGCATTTCACTGAGACTGCTGCAGTCTCTCTCAGCCTCGTGCTGGATCCAGGCAGAACTTTGAGGAAAAATGGATCGTGGCACAGTAGTGATGTCTTAAATTGAGGCAGCGGCAGCATGGCATGTCTCTCCTCTCATAAGAGAATGGGGCAGACAGCACCTTCAGGTTCTGACAGGTACTACCCACCTTGTGAATGCTTTCATCCACCAGGCCTCCAAGGACGTACGCTTTATTTGGATCAATATCTTCAAGGACTAGAAACAAGATAAGCACTTGCTCACCACCATACAATAGTAAAATCCTGCATTACACCATTCCCCAAGCAAGACCCCATGTCCATGAGAAAGCCGTGGCCAGTCACCCTTCAGCCCGGAGCCTCAGACCGTGAATGAGGCTGAGGCTTCAGAGACAGGAGTGTCTGCTTGAACCCACAGGCAGACTGAAAGGGGGAGATCAGATGCAGGCTGAAAGCATGGAGTGCCACAGACACCAGGCATTGCTCCCTTTAACCGTTGTCTGTTGAGATGCGGCTGATCTGGTCAGTCTGATCCCAATCTGCTCCACAGATGCCTTCCCACTGTCAAGGTCTCTCCTACTAAAACCTTCCCCCACCCTTACCAGATTCTTTATCAGAGTAAGGCACTTGGGTAAAACAAGAAAGGGATCTATGTCCCCAGGGAACACGTGGCCGGTTAGAAATGTAGGAAGAGGAGAAAATAAACACAGCAGCAAATTAAGCAATAAAAGGAATGTTGTAGGTCCTGCATTATTTCAGAGAAAGATGTAATTTTGACTGTATTCAAAATTGCCACAGCATCTCCACTTTGCCACTGTGTAGTATTACAAACTGCAGGGGATCTACACACAGGTTTTCAGTTAAGTCTGCTGCAGATCACACACAGCTGTGACTCAAAACTTCATTCATTGTCAAAACAGATTGAGATGTGAACAGATTTAGCATCAGACCTAAGTACACAGTATATATCATGCAAGTTGAGACTGTGAATGCTTGGAATGGAATCACTTGAAGTATGAAATAGTCTCAAAAAAGAAAAGCTTAAAAAATCAACCTTATACCTTAGTTCCCCTGTACCTAAAACAAGTAAAATATTTACCATTCTCAGAGTCAGGAGTGAGATAAACAATTGCATCTAAAGGAAACAGGTCCAGGTAACTTTCTTCAGTTGTATCCATCTGAAAAATGCAAGACAGGAAGAGAAGCAGCGCATTAGCCCAAACTCCCACCTGCCAGAGCAAAATCCATGCTCAGACACAGAAGTATACTGGGACTGATGCTAGTGCCTTAGCTGTTTAAACTCTGACAGATACAGAGATTATTTTTTTTTAATTTGGAAGATGTTTCTATATGGGCACTGAATGATACATATCTCAAAATCCATTAAATTCTCTTCTCATCAAAATCCCTAGACACGGTTTGAGGAAGGGACATCAGCAATAATTACCTAAGTTTAAATGAGATTCTAATTCTTGAAAGATTCAGCAATCTCCACTTCAGGTAGTTTTCTCCCCTCACTGTTACCAAGTGCATCCCTACATGTGCTATGGAACGCACAGCTCAATATCACTGCGACAACCTGTATGTGTAGGTATCATGCTCAAGTCAGACCAAGCTTGGTACAAAAACCCAGGACAAGAATGTATGACCTGTGCAAAGCCTGACCAAGCTTATTTGTCTGCCTGTCGCCAGTATCACAGGTCTCTTTGCAGAAGTAGCATCTGGAGAAGGAATTCTTCTTCTGCAGGCAGGAGGGACGCGAGCTCTAACCAGGCGGCCTTGCACATTGCCCCATTATGTGTCAGTTTTGTCTCCTGCTGAAGGGCAAGAAGATCTGACCTTAACCACTGTCACTGAACTGTATTCCGACCATCGGAGCCCACCTCAGCCTGTCTTGGGTCAACAGTGAGGGCCAGGACTGTGACCATGGGGTGCTACAAGCCTTGAAAGCACTGTGGTCAAAGTCCCTTACCAAATAATTGGAGAAGCCGTCGTTCATGCGAAAACACTCCTCATAGATCAATGACCCCACCACAAATTCTGTCAGACAGAGCCAAAATGGCTTCTCGGACCGCTTGTTTGCCCCGTAGAGTCTCCTGATCTGGGAGGCGAGGCGGCTTGTTTCCTTCCAACAAATAACAAGAACAGTGACCCACAAGTCTAGGGGCAGGGGGCAACATGGTTCCATTCAGGGCCTGCAGACATTCATCACACCCATGTCACTGGCTGGTTGCTGAGGCTCTGGAAAGGTTGTTCCTGGGGAGCACAGCTCAGCTGCCTCTGGGTCTCAGGGAAATCCAGTAAGCTAGGTGTGCAGCCACCCAGTACTGGAGACCAGACAGCCACAGACAGGCCCGGGGGTGGAGGGACAGGCAGAGAAAGGAGGGGCCAGCATCCTCCCCCCCAAGGCTGAGCTCAAGAGAGCTACTGTGTGTCCACCCTTACAAATCCCGGCTCTAGCTGAGCTGGAGCATTTAAGAGTTGCCCAGCACAGCTAGAACAAAACAGTCATCTGCCCCAGCCACCCCCCTCTCTCGTGGCCCTGTTTCAGAGGGCTCCCCGCTGCTCCGTCCCTGCACATTCCCAGGACTTCTGAGAACTTTCCAGGCCCCAGAAAGGAACTGGACCAGCAGGCAGCGGTAGCACCGGTGCAGAAGGACGTTGGAGGCCCCTGTACCTTCTGTGTCATGCGGTCGGCCACGCCGAGGTCCACGCAGAGCCAGGGCCCCGACTCCCTGGCGCCCAGCAGGCGTTCCTTCACGAGGGCAGCCGGCACCCTCCCGCCCTCCCGGCTGGCAGCCCCTGGGAGGCAGAGCAGACAGAAGGCAGTCCAGGGCCCAGTGGGGCCGCGGGGCCTCGCCTGCCCACGGCCGGGCACCGCACCCCGGCCGGGAGCCCCTCGGCGGGGCCGCACCGCGCCGCCCCTCACCTGGGCCCTCGGCCCGCCGGGCCCTGCTCCTCTCCCGCTCCTGCCGCCGCTTCCTCCTCCTCGCCGCCAGGACCCGCTCCCAGTGCCTCCGCTTCCGCAGCACGTTCCTCTGTGGGAGCAGCGGGGCCTCAGGCCTGCGGGCCTCCTGCCGCCGAGCCCGCGGGGCCGCCCTGCCGGCGACGGACCAGAGCTGGATCCGGCCCGGCCCGGCACGGCACGGCCGCCCCCCGCCCTGCCCCATAGCGCCTACCGAGCACCGCGCCGCGCCGCCCGCCCGCCCCGCGCCAGGGCCGACAGCCGAGGGCTCTATCCGCAGCAGACGGAGGGCCTCACAGGCTACCGCCGCCTCCCCATCGGCCTCCACCGACGGGCAGCCACCTTCAGCGCCGCCACCCGCCATCGGCGCCGCTTTCCCGTCTGGGGCGGGGCTGGGCGGAACCGAGGCGGACCCGGGGCGGGGGCGGTGCCTGTCATGGAAGGGGCGGGGCGGTCCGGAGCGGGTGTCGCCGGCGGCGCTGCAGGCGCGCTAGGTCGGGGACCGAGCGGGTCGCGCTCGGGCGAAGGAGCGGAACGAGCGAGGCCCAGGCGGGCTGCTCAGCACTGCGGGCGCGCTCGCTCCTCGAGCTCCGCTCCGTGGGTGGGCGCAGCGGGCTCGCGCGGGTCCTTGGGAGCGCAGGCCAGCCCCGGGCACGGCTGGCGGGGAGCCGCGGAGCGGGAAGGCGGGGGCAGAGCCGCGCCGTCGGCTGCCGCCCGCGAAAGGCGCCGCACGACGAGCGGAAGAACCATCCCGCGGCGGCGCGGGCGGCCCAACGGCATCTCGCAGGGCATCAGGCTCCCGGAGCGTCCCCACGATCCCAAGGGGCGTCTGCCTGTCTCGGCGTCGTGGCACTTTCCCAGCGTTGAGTGTCCCGTGTCGAACTGCAGGCTCGGCGGCCCTGGCAACCCCCCCAGCTCCTAGCTGGGCCCCCCGGCCGCTGAGGCCGTAGCGCGCGGCTGCTGCGGCGCGGCGGAGGGAGGCCGTGCCCGGGCGGGGAGGCCGTGCCGGGGGAAGGCGGGTCAGGCCGTGCCCCGCCTGCGCCGGCCCCGCCGCCCCTGCCCGGCAGCGCGCGAGGGGAGGACGGGCCATGAGCGGCTCCCTGCTGCGCGGCCTGCGGCTGCGCCCCGTCCGGCCGCCCGTGAGTAGGGGCTCGACCCGGGGCCCCGCCGGGGAGAGCGGGGCAGCAGGGGAGGGCTCCAGGCGGGAGGAGCCGTCCCGCGGGCCTCAGGCAGCGGGCGGCGGCGGGGCCGCGATGGCGCGGTGAGGGCGGCGACGGGCCGAACGCGACGGGCGGGGGCGACGATCGCCCGCCCGGCGGCCCACGGGAGCTGCCGGCTCCTACCCCCGTGCCCCCGGACGGCCGCCGAGCGCGGCCCCGAGCACCTCGGGCCGGGGGCTGGCCTCGGCGCCTACTGGTTCGGCCAGTCCCTCCGCGGGAGAAGAGGTGGAGCGGAAACCGCTCGATGGCAATACCGGCCGCGGCCTCCACGGAGCCATCGGCTCTTATCGAGGCCACCGGCTCCTGCCCCTTGACGGTTTCTCCTTTTCTCTCGGGGTGTCATACGCCATCGCAAGCGGAGGGTAAATCTGTCAGACCCTTGAGTGCCGTCCCTCTGAAGGTGCTGTCTGTGACACACCCTGGGTCCTCCAGTCCCTAACGTTCTCTTCCAGTGCTAGAGAGGACAACCCAACAGACCTTTGTACTGATGTATACACGTTTGCTGCAGTTTTGAACCAGGTGTACAGCTGACCTCTATGTGATGGGAATCCCTGCTTTCAGTGGCCCTAAAGTGACTTGTTGCACCCAAATGTATTTTTGCACTTATCCTCAGAAGTTTCATATCTGAGATGGTTTTCCTGTTTATACTTGCTTTAGTGTTTTTCTCATCATTTTCATAGGTGGTACTTGGATGCATTCTGCTACAGCTTGTACAGCTATTTCAGCACCTTCCTTCCTCATAACAGCAAGCTGAGGTGTCTCTGCCCTGGTTGTTACTCATTTATACTGCAGTAGGGTGTTGGCATGTCAGGCCAGAACTCAAGTATATGCCTAGCAAGAACACTCAGAGAATGTGTGATCCAACAGGTTTAGTTTTCACCCCGAAATTATGGGGGACAGCATGCAGTGGTGGGGGTGCCTGGGGATCATGCAGTGTTCCTGGGAACATTAAGAACTGCTGTGGTGTGTGCCAGGGAGCTGCGAAGATCATAGAATGATGGAATGGTTTGGGTTGGAAGGGACCTCAAAGGTCATCTAGTTCCCAACCCCCCTGCTGCAGGCAGGGACACCCTCCCCTAGACCAGGTTGCTCAAAGCCCCATCCAACCTGGCCTTAAACACTTCCAGGGATGGGGCATCCACAGCTTCTCTGGGCAACCTTTGCCAGGGCCTCACCACCCTCACAGGGAAGGATTTCTTCCTCACATCTCATCTCAATCTACCCTCCTTTAGTTTAAACCCATTATCCTTTGTCCTATCACTATCACTCCCTGATAAACACTCCCTCTCCATCTTTCCTGTAGGCCCCTTCAGGTACTGGAAGGCCACAATTAGATCTTCCCGGAGCCACCTCTTCTCCAGGCTCAACCACCCGAACTCTCTCAGCCTGTCCTCATAGCAGAGGTGCTCCAGCCCTCAGATCATCTCCGTGGCCCCCTCTGGACTCGCTCCAACAGCTCCCTGTCTCTCTTGTACTGGTGACCTCAGGGCTGGATGCAGTACTCCACAAGAGCAGAGTTGAGGGAGTGAATCATCTCCCTCAACCTGCTGGTCACACCTCTTTTGATGCAGCCCAGGACACTGTTGGCTTTCTGGGCTGCAAGTGCACACTGCTGGCGCATGTTGAGCTTTTCATCAATCAATACCCCCAAGTCCTTCTCCTCGGGGCTGCTTTCAATCCATTCTCCACCCAGCCTGTAGCTGGGCTTGGGATTGCCCTGACCCACATGCAGGACCTTGCACTTGGCCTTGCAGTTTGTGCAGCCCCACCTCTCAAGCCTGTCCAGGTCCCTCTGGATGGTATCCCTTCCCTCCACCATGACCGCACCACACAGCTTGGTGTCATGCGCAAACTTGCTGAGGGTACACTCAATCCCAGTGTCCATGTCCCTGACAAAGATGTTAAATGCTGCCGGTCCCAGTACCGACCCCTGAGGAACACCACTCGTCACTGTTCTCCACTTGGACATTGAGCTGTTGACCACAACTCTTTCAGTGCGACCACCCAGCCAATTCCTTATCCACCGAATGGTTGATCCATTGAATCCATGTCTCTCCAATTTAGAGACAAGGATGTCATGTGGGACAGTGTCAAATGCTTTGCACAAGTCCAGGTAGATTATGTCTGTCACTCTTCCCTTATCCACCAATGCTGTAAATCCATCATAGAAGGCCACCAGATTTGTTAGGCACAATTTGCCCTTAGTGAAGCAATGTTGGCTGTCACCAACTGCCTCCTTAATTTCCATGTGCCTGAGCATAGTTTCCAGGAGGATCTGCCCCATGATCTGGCCAGGCACAGAGGTGAGACTGACCGGTCTATAGTTCCCTGGGTCTTCCTTTTTTTTCCCCTTTTTAAAAATAGGGGTTACATTTCCCCTTTTCCAGTCAGTCAGAACTTCACTGGAGTGCCACAACTTCTCACATATGATGGAGAGTGACTTAGCCACTTCATCCACCAGTTCCCTCAAGACCCGTGGATGCATCTATGAAGTCCCATGGACTTGTGCACCTTCAGGTTCGTTAAATATTCTTGAACCTGATCTTCTCCTACAGTGGGTGGTTCTTCATTCTCCCAGTCCCTGCCTTTGCCTTCTGTGACCTGGGCAGTGTGGCTTGAGCACTTGCTGGTGAAGACTGAGGCAAAAAAGTCATTGAGTACCTCAGCCTTCTCCATATCCTGCGTAACCAAGTCACCTGTTTCATTCCGTTGGGGACCCACATTTTCCCTCATCTTCCTTTTATTGCTGCCATACCTATAGAAGCTTTTCTTGTTCTTCACATCCCTGGCCAGATTTAATTCTATCGGTGCTTTAGCTTTCCTAACCTGACCCCTGGCTGCTTGGACAGTTTCTCTGTATTCCTCCCAGGCTACCTTCTCTTGCTTCCACCCTTTGTAGGCTTCCTTTTTTTGCTTGAGTTTGTCCAGGAGCTCCTTGATCATCCATGCAGGCCTTCAGGCGTTTTTGCCTGACATCCTCTTTGTTGGGATGCATCGCCCCTGAGCTTGGAGGAGGTGACTCTTGAATATTAGCCAGCTGTCTTGGGCCCCACTTCCCCCCAGGGCTTTGTTCCATGGTTTTCTACCAAGCAGGTCCCTGAAGAGGCCCAAGTCTGCTCTCCTGAAGTCTAGGATAGTGAGCTTGCTGTGTGCCCTCGTCGCTGCCCTGAGGATCTTGAACACCATTTCATTGTCACTGCAGCCAAGGCTGCCCTTGAGCTTCACATTCCCCACCAGCCCCTTGTTGGTGAGAACAAGGTCCAGCATGGCACCTCTCCTCATTGGCTCCTCTGTCACTTGGAGGAGGAAGTTATCATCGATGCATTCCAGGAACTTCCTGATGCACCCTCTGAGCAGGGCTCCAGAACACCTGGGCTCTGCTCCCACACCTGCACCGACCGCCAACAGTGAGTCACTCTACTCTCTGTGCCAGCCCTCCCGTCTGTATGATGCAGCTGCTTTTGTAAAGCCCTTTGCGACACAGCTGAAGAGCTAACAAGGCCTATAGCCTAGATGCTGCGAAACCACAACTGTTTGTTACAGTAATGCAGCATTACAAAGGGTGATACAGTCCTGTCAATACCAAACCCTTTCCAGTGGTTCTGGCCTAACAATGCTGTTTGCCTTAGGCCTCCAGAAGGCCTGATTCCGGTGCCACTGATTGTTCTGCAGGAGGGAAGGTGGCTTTGCCTGGAAGGCTGATTGGTAGAAAAAAAAGACTTTGAATTTATTTGTGCTTCTTTGTTGAAGAAGATCTGTTAGGGCCACTGCTGGATGTCTGTGTGACGTTGCTGTGTGCAGATTAGCATGAACAACCTTTTAAGCTTGGGAGATGCCACAGGTTCAGCACTGGTGCAGATGGGCTGATCCATGGCTGGTGAGGACTGCAAGGAGTAGCAGTTGTGGCCTGCAGCTGAGACGGTGCATAGGAGAGGGACAAGGGGAGATGATGCCTGCTGGATGACCACACAGCAGCTTAGGGCTACAGCCATGAATGAGACTTGGGTTTCCTTTCCCAGAGCACCAACTGCCCCGCTAATGGAGCAGCGAGTGGCTCACAGCAACAGTGGTGCCTCTGGGTCCTGTCAGAAAAGCAGGAGTAGCTGAGGAAAAGTCCTCCCTCCCCAGGCTGCTGAGATGATACATGTCCTTCCAAATAAACTTTCCTCCTTCCTTTCTCCCCAGCTTCTGCCTTTCCTAGCCTCCAGGGGACTCTGGAGGCGGCCCCAGGTGGCATACAGCACCAATGAAGAGAGCCATGCAAAACCTATTGGGCGGTACCCGGTACCCAATAAGAAGGACATGCCATATGACATTGTGGAGCTCATGGAGGAAGTAGAAATGAAGGTAAAGGAGTTCTGCTGCAAAACTCTGTCAGTGGAAAGGGTCCAAAGTCTGAGTAGGTCATACATCCTAAGAGAGCAGTTCTGGTCCAGTTAGGTCTAACACAAGCCTGACAGGAGACTGAGGTGAACAGCACTTCTTGCAAAGCTCTTTCCATTCTACAGGATGGAGATTTTATTGGAAATCGTTCAGTGTGTTGGCAGGATTGTAAGTCTCCCTGCTTCCATGAGACTAGCGCGTTATTTCAGATGGCGTCTCATAGATGTTAGTGTTCCAGCTAACCCCATGCATTTGTTTTTCTGGGAGAGCATTTGTGTTTACTTGAGACACTATTATGAGTGTTTTTAACACTTTTAATAGATTAAAAACACAGGAGGAGCTGGTTTGATGACAGTATTAAAAGGCTCAAGGGGTATTTCTGCTTTTGAGCTTTGACTTTTTTTCTCCAAAGCTGCACGGGTTGCACAGTGGCAGAACAGTAAGCCTAATGCAGAACTGTGTATAAGGGGAAAAAGAGGCAGTTAGACAAGAGTTTCCTTCCCTGCTGTTGTGGAGAAGGAGTACCACACAGTCCTTCCTGATGGCTAAAACATTCCACCGACCACAGCTCTGTGAAGACTTCTCTCTTCCAAGAGCTTCCCTCTGCGGAGTGCCAGTCCATCCCTCCCTATCCTTCTTGCCAGCCTGTTGCATCTGTGCTCTGCTACTGTTGCAGTGGCCCCGGTGCAGTTTGTGTAATAATGAAAGGAGTCAGCAGACTTGAGGGTAAATGTACAGAGGAAGAGTCAGCTCAAATTTCACATGCTGTGATGCAAACCCTTGCCTGTCAGTGCACGGAAGCGTTCAACAAAGACCTATGTGTAGGATCCAATCAACCTAGCAGACCTGGATATCCAAACAGTGCTCCAACCTATGTTACCAGAGGTTCCTAAGTAAACTAATGGGTTGTGGATGAAGAGTGAGGAGCCTCCCCTTGGTTAACTAACAGTAAACAAAAGGGTGAGACAGGAGGAAGGCACAGGCAATTGTGTGGCAGTGGATGGAGGTTGCTAGAGAGGTCTGTGACACCTGGGCTACTCTCTTTTTCCATAAACGCCATGAAGAACAGCAGCTAGTAACCTGATGGAGTTTGCGAGCAGTTAGCAAAGTCACAGCAAATTGAGTGTTTAGAACCGCAGCAGGCAGCCAGGCACTGAGGCTGAACCCCTGCTGATAAATGCTGACTGCTGGGACCCCAGCACGGGTGGGTGCTGCATCGGCTGATCCTGCATGTGAGAGGCAGCAAGCCATTCTGGTAAAGGCAGCTCCACACACCATCACAGAGATGGACTGGGCATTGGCAGTTAACGGGCAGAATGGGGAGAGTAGAGCAGCATCGTTGTGTCAGCATATACATCCACTGTGTGCCGGCACCTCAAACAGCATGCTGTTCAGATTGGGCTGGCCCTCTCTTACTTCCTGTAAGCTCAGAGGGAAGAGGAGGGTTACAGAAGGTTCAGGATGGTCACGTTGACATAACAGCACCCTTGGAGGGAGACCAAGTGGAGACAGCCTCTCAGCTTGGAAAGGAGCTTGCCGATGTGACTGTGGTCATTACTGCTGTGGCTGAAGTGAGCAGATCAGTCATGCTATGAAACTGCAGCAACACCTAATTAAGAACCACATCATTACACGTTCAGTCATACGTCTAAATGGGCTCAAAGGGCAAGAGAATGGGTCTGCAAAGATTCTCCAGCACTGCTGTGCTAACAAATTGTTCTCTTAAGCCTAATGCATTAATGTTGTCCTCTGTGCTCTGTGTTAAGTTACAATTCTTGACTTTGTTTTCCTTCAACAGACTGGATTTCTGCCGAATGTGTTCAAAGCCATGTCTCATCGACCTGCTGAATTCAGAGCTTTTTTTGCATATTACAATGCCATTATGAACAAAGACACAGGTAAACCTTACAGCCACCTCAAAACTGCCCTTCCCTTTGTAGATGCAAAAAGTTGCTAGAACCGATGTTTCTGACATCATAAGATGTATTGTCTCACTGTGCATTTTCCCAGCCCATAATAATAGCTGGCAGAGGCTGGAACTGCGCAGCTGCTTCTGGCTTCACTTGTATTGCATACAGCTTCATACTTTTTAGCCTGTGGTTAAAAAGCAGCTCTCAGGCAAAGCTTTGCTGCCTTGCTGCACCATGCTCTGTGTCATGACAACGAAAGGACAGGCTGCTGCCTAAGGGATGATGAGCCGGGAGCTGAGTGTGCTGAAGGGCCCAGGCAGAGGCAGTGGTTTCATGCGCAAGGCTGCAGTCCCATACTGCTGGAGCAAGGCGAGCAAGGTAGGTCTGGCAGTGGTGACCAGGACCAGCCAGGAGTCTAGATTTCCCAGGCAAGTGCACGGGGAGGAGGCAGATCCATGATCAAGCCAGAAAGTTGGCCTGGGGGTCAGTCAGGTTCGAGACCAGCAGACTTATGCAGCCAGGCACTGCAGTGTCACAGCCAAGGGCCCAGCATAAAACAGCTCCCAAAGGAGGGGCAGGTCCTTGCTGAACCTGCCTGCAGCTCTTCCTTCACAATAGTTCTTGGTGATGAGCTGCCCACAAGCAGTGCACAAGCTGTGCCCTCTGGGCCCTGATGCTCTGCACTGGGGACTTTGAACCCAGAGGTGTCTGTACCCTGCAGCAGCAGGGGGAGGACCGAGCTGCTTGCAGTGTGCTGTCCCGGACCCCTGTGGCGCAGGCAGCTTCTGGGTGCCCCGCCGTGGAGAGGAGGGAGGGCTGGCTACAGCAGTGCAGCTGGGCAGGGCTATAGGGAACTCTGCACAGCTCTCCAGCCCTGGAGAGGAGGACTGCCTGTTCCTCCCTCATACTTCTTGTGGTACAGGGCACCAAGGGCCTTGTTCTTGTTGCTTTTGCTGTGAACGTACATTAGTAAAACCAGGATTTTGTAAAATCAGCTGGTGTTTGTAGACTGCTCCTCCTGCTTATGGGAGATGAGGGCTCAGGAGGAGTGTCTCGGCAAGATGGGGACTGCAGCCTCGCGCCTCTCTCACGTGGTACATGCAGTCTCTGAAGCTTTCAGCTTGTGCTGCTGGAGTGGAGCCATGCCCTTAGCTGTACGAGGGTCTGGTTTTCCCTTTTCATTCCCATGCTTCCTTTTTGACTTGAAGAGTAGGACTATTTTGGATCTCACCCTTTTCAGCATCTCTCCTGCAGTATCAAGCTGTTGCCACCTGCTGGCACTGAACCAGAGCAAGGCAGCCTCTTCTCCTGATTCCTCTTTACCCAGGAGATTTTAGTAGTTTTAGTAGTGTCTTTCATGCTCTTAGAAGACACTGGTTTTATGGAAACATTTTCAAACTCCAGTAAAGCAACAGCTTTTGTGGGGAGGGGAGGGACCCTGACCTTCCTTGTGTGGTTTTGAAAAAACCCTGCTGCTAATTATCTTTAAAAAAGCAAAGAGCATGAGTGCTGATACACAGGCTGGTAAGTTCCTCAGATCCTGTGCACAGTCCTGTTGTGAAGCTGTGTGTGTGAAAATGATTAGGATTGATTCTGAGTATAACAAAGCATAGCCGCCTTTCCCACAGCTTCTTTAGAGCAGTCACAGGGCTAGACACTCTGCAGAAGATGTGGTTTATCTGTCTGATGGTCACTAGAAGTTCTCAAAGCCCTAGTCCTAGGGCACCTCATTGTTCCTTTTACTTTTTTCTTTGTGCATTTAAAAGCTGCCAATAATGTTTACTTGCTGAAACCTGCTTAGCAGGTTTTAGAACACTACACTTTTCTGTGAAAGCAGCAATAAAGCATCAAAGGAAGAACAGACAAGACCCTCCCTAGCCATTTGCCTCTGAGACATGCACAGAGAAGTACCAAATGAGCTTCCTACTTGATAAGCAAGTAATTTTGCTCCTCTGAATTTTCCTGTTATATAGAATTGTTATTTCCCTGTTGCCCAAATCTTACATCTCTCATCCTGATTAGGTGCCTCACAAGCAACTATTCAGGTAAATTGGTGGCATGGATGATCAAAGAGTCACAGAATGCTTTGCATTGGAAGGGACCTTTACAGATCATCTAATCCAGTACCTCCCCTGCCATCTTCAGGCAGGGACATCTTTCACTAGATCAGGGTGCTGAAAGCCCCGTCCAACCTGACCTTGAATGCTTCAGAGGCCGGACACCCATGACTTCTCTGGACAACCTGTCCCAGTGTCTCACCACCCTCATCATAATATATTTTCTCCTTATGTTCAATCTAAACCTACTGCCTTTCCATTTAAAGCCATTGCCCCTTGCCCTGTCATCTAGGAGCTTTGGTTGCAATATCTCCCTGCACGCTCTCTGGAGCTCTGTCTCCTGGGCTGTACTGCACGCAGCTTGTACCTGCAGCCCTCTCCTCCCTGTTTCCCCAGTGGTACTTGTTGTGGTGGACATTTTTAACAGCAAAAATGTATGCCAAATCTTTTGCTGTCCCTGCAGGGCGACTGAGCAAGGCAGACAAAGAGCTCATAATTGTGGCTACAAGTGTTGTGAATAGATGTCCCTACTGTGTGGTTGCACATGGAGCACTTCATCGGATATATTCCAAGCAGCCAGCGCTGGCTGACCAGGTCAGTGGGGTTACAACAGTGTGCACCCCACCTCCTTCGCGTGGTCTCTTGGGAGGTGGGAATGGCCTTCTTGTGTCTGCTTTCCCACCTGAAGTTTCGATCCTTAATCTATATTTTGAACCTTTGATCTATGTGGTTCCCAGCAATCTTGAGCAATTTTGCATGTCTGGGGCTCTAACTCAATACCTGGCTTACTAAGTTTATTGGTGAGCAGTGGGGGTAGGACCTCAAGGTGGGGGTCTGTGTAGCCTCATCCACCTTCCAAGCAAGATGCAGTGAGGGACGGTTGACCTGCAGAGCATTCATCCTGCTGCCCACGTTCTTTGCTGTTTTAATCTGGTCTGTGGAGGAACTTTCTGCGAACAGGGAGCTGCAGCATCTTGGCAGCATTGGGTCCTGTTTCAAGAAATTCTCCATAGCTTGCTCAGCAAAACTGTCACAGTCTCCAGGATGAGAAGGGCAGTGAAACAGATGAGTCTTTTGTCTGATGGTAGCCAGGACGTCCGGTTCAGGTGCTGAGCAAGACCCTGCGTACTGCCATCTCTTTGGTGTGCAGAGCAAAGAAAGTGGTTAGACTGTTCGCTGGGGCCATCTGTGCTACCTCTGGTTTCTGCCTTCTCACAGGTCATTGTGAACTGGAAACTGGCTGACCTGAGTGACCGGGACCTGGCAATGCTGGAGTTTGCTCTTGCAGTTTGTCGAGCTGATAACATCACTGAAGAGCATTTCCAGAAGCTGGAGAGGCATGGTTTTGACCGGGAAGATGCCTGGGACATAGGCATGATTTCTGCTTTTTTTGCTATGTCTAATCGCATAGCTCATTATATTGACCTACGCCCAAACAAGGAATTCTATACCATGGGCAGGATGCCCCATGGAGAGAAAGAGGAAGCTGAGCATGCCTGACAGGGCTCTCTGACACCTATGCATCTGAAAGATTGATCAAGCTTTTATTTCTCAAGCTAGTACAGCTTGTTTCTGAATGTGTAAAAGGGTTAACGGTTAATGCCAGATTGTAGCCATGAGGGCTGGGGGGCTCCCCTTTTTCTCCAGTGCTTCTGTGCTCCCGGCACAGCTGGAAGATTGTAGCTTTGGTCTTTGCACTGGCTGTACGGATAAGCAGCTCACTGGCTCACGATGTGACCTCACACAAGCTGTTCTAAGGCGTTCGTCAGCTCCGCTGTGTGAAATCTAATACACTTCATTCTGCCTGGCGGTCTGTACGTACTCTTGGCGGCCGGCAGGTGACCGGGGGTTCGCAGTTCCTGGGCCTGGGGAGGATGGCGGAGGACGAGGGGCCTGGCTCTGGCCCGTCTGTGCCGCCGAGGCGGTGAGCGGGGGGGGGGGGGGGGGCGGCGGGGGGCACAAGCCCCCGCCCCACCGCGGCCGTCCCCGCGGAACGCGACCTCCGCGTGCGAGGGCGGGGGAGGGGGGGCGGTCACGTGCCCCGAGCTGCGCCGCGAGAGGGCGGAGACGGGCGGGGCGGTGGGCGCGCAGGCGCAGTGCTCCCGGCGAAGGGCAGACGGAGGCGCGGCCCGGCGATGCCCGCACCCGGCACGCGATGAGCGCGGAGGCGGAGGTCCCCCAGGCGGAGGACGGCGCCGGCGGCCCGGCGCCCGGCTCGCCCGCCGGCATGGAGCCCGCGATGCCGCCCGCCTCTTCGCGGGCGGTGCCGGGGGGCGGCCTGTTCGGGTGGCTGCGCGGGCGCTGCCTGGGCCGCAGCGCCGCCGTGGACCCGGCGCGGGACACCTTCCGCGCCATGACCGGGCTGTACGCCTCCATCCAGCCCGCCGACTCGGTGTACCTCAGCACCCGCACGCACGGCGCCGTCTTCAACCTCGAGTACTCGCCCGACGGGTAGGGGCCGCGCGTGGCTCCCCGGCTCCCCGCGGGCTGCGCCGAGCCGGCGCTGCCGGCCGTGCCCGGTGACTCCGCTGCCCCGCGGCTGCCTGCCGCCGCTCCTGCCGGCGCCGCGCTGGTCCGCCCGGGCAGAGCGGAGCCCGTGGTGCCTGCGCCGGCACGGCGCCCTGCCTCCCCGCTGCGGACCACCTGGCTCGGCTGCGGGCAGGGTGCTCCGGACTGCAGGAGCCGGGCGCGGCTGTGCGCGCCGCGGAAGTTCCCCCCCGGGTACTGGGAGAAGCTGGTGACCCCCGTCCCTCTCTGCTTAGGGGGCCCCTTTTATAATGACCCGGTATGCTCCGGGCGGGGAGACCGTGAGGGCTGAGGTGGCTCAGCTGGAGGAGCGTCGAGACTCAGCCCGGGAGAGACGGCTTGGGTCGTCAGGCCCAGGCAGGAGGCCTTGGCGCTGTGCGCCTACGCCGCTCCGCCGAGCCTGCCTGCTAACGACCGCACAGCCGTCACGCCGTGAGCCCGTCCGGTGGGTGTTCGCTCCGGGCTAGCGGCTGCGTTGCGGGCAGCACGGATCAGCACGGGTGGAGCGGGAGGGCTCCCCTGGACGGGGTGCGCTGCCCACTGCCCGGCGGCGTGTCCGGCTCTTCTGCGCTCCTTGCAGGAGAAGGGGAGATGATGAACTGAGACCCAGGGTTGAGAGCAGAGTGGCGGAACCGTTTCTTTAACTTGCAAAAGCGTTCATGTCAGATGTCCTCAGAGAGCTAAGTTTCTGTTTGAATTGTGATATTTATTCATTTACAGTTCCATGAATTTTGTGGGTCTGCACTGACAAATGAGTTTAGCGGTGTCCTGCTGTACGCTTGTGTAACAGTGTAGACAAAAGCAAGTGACAGTTGGACTCATTTAGAATGAAAGAAGTCCTGGCACATCAGCTCAACGCAGAGTGAGTTCAGTTCAGAGATACCTGCGTATTTGTATCTTGCAGTATGCTTGTGTGTAAAGTTTTCTTGTCAGAAAGACCTTGTAAGCTAGGGTGGTCTCAACAGTGTTTTTAGTTTTGATAGTCAGAATTTAAATCTTTGCTACCTGTGATGGCTAGTCAGCTTTTCTGTTTTCCATGAGTTTTTGTCAGAACAGAGTTCTGGTTTCCATGAACATGGGAACTCATGATGGTTTTGCCATGGTTGTGCTGTACAGCTAAGTCTCAACTCCTTATTTGTTCCTCTGTTTTTCGAAGAGGACAAACTTAAGCTCCAGAAACTATCAAAGCTATTCTTCAGGTGACTGTTGCTGGAAAGTAATTTCTTTTGTAGATCCCCAGCCAGGTGTGCTTACGTTCCCAAGGCATCGCGTCTTCTCTGCTGTACGTGGTCCAAAGAGACCAGTTGGCGTCACTCTGCTGGCTTAGCCGCGGTGACTAAATTGGAAGAATACCCACATGTGGCTGTTTTGTGCCACTGTAGGAAGTGTCAGCTGCAGTAGCAGTACAAGTGGACTGTGGTTTAAGATTATTTGTACAAGTTTCTGGCAAAAGGTGTAGTTCTGTATTCCTCCTGCCTCCCTTGTGCCTGATGCTTGTGAGACTGCATGGTGAGCTAAACTAGGGACCTTCTCTCCAAAAACAAACCCATCAAAAAGTTTCTCATGTGAAAAGGATGCATCCATGGACCTGTTGTTTTGTGTGGCTGTAGCACTTGGCCTAGCGGACCACAAGTGGTGTTAGGCTTAGGTTGGGACCATGGCACTGAACCTCAGTTGCTTTAATACAAAATGAAACAGCCCAAGTCTTGCTCACTTCTGTGTGATTCTCTGCTGGTTAGGCTGAGCTTAGAACAGTCACACATCTGGCCAGACCCATCCATGCAGTGGAGATTTCTGGTCTTTCTGTAGCCTCTCTCTAGGGAACTGACTGCAGTCAGGGGTGCTGCGTCCCTGTTGCTTGCCCTTCATGTCAGCTTCTGGCTCCTCAAAACACTGTTCTGGGATCTTGCCTTAGGGCTGTGTGTGTGCTGCCAGTTGGGTCTGGCCTACCTGTGGGCAACTGCTCGTTAAGGGCTCACTTTGTGGGCTGAGGATCGCTGGGGCGTGCTGCCGTCTTGCCGTAACACTGCTGTACTGGTAGAGCTGTTGCAGCGTTGGGGGAACTTCTGAGCTTTCCTGGAGGTCAGCTTCGCTAATTTAGCAGGCCAGACTTCACTGTCGCATTGTTGTTCTTAGACCTTTTCACCATACACGAACCCAGTAAATACCAATATCCTAGGAGAGGCTGGTGCAGTTAGACAGCCTGCCCAAGCTGTGGAGAGTTAATGGTTTCTGTGCCTCTTGGG
Source organism: Balearica regulorum gibbericeps (assembly GCF_011004875.1). Taxonomy (NCBI): domain Eukaryota; kingdom Metazoa; phylum Chordata; class Aves; order Gruiformes; family Gruidae; genus Balearica; species Balearica regulorum. The sequence goes on from NC_046220.1 coordinate 185,852, forward strand.
ACCCTTGTGAACTCTCTGCAGATGTCTCTTTGGTCTCATTCACAAATAATGTGTATCCTGGACAAGGTCTTTGATTTTATTTTTTTTTTTTTCTCTGAGAAAAGCTGTAAATGGATACATGCAGGTCTTCACGTGGGGAAGAAAAGGTGCTTTTTTTTAAAGGAGGTAACCTCCTTGAAATTGTAGTTCCTGGAAGTTGTTACTGGTTTTGGTGAATTAAGTGAATTAGGTGATACAGTAAGATACTAAATCTTGCTCCAGACTTTTTTGTCCTCAGAGTACTATCAGTAGTGTGGTTTAATGTCTATTGCAAAATTAATCTCAAAAAAACCATGAATAACAATTAGCCATGTTCCCAGCCTGAATCTCTGCTAATGCCCAATTTAGACTGGTGCCAGTTCCTTGCTATTGCTGCCTTTGACCATCACTTCCCTAGCACTACTACTGCATTTAGAAAACAACACCTTTTGTCAGAGAACTCTTTTTCTTTGTAGTTAATAGCATGTGATGTCTGATTGCAATCCCCTGACTTCTTACTATTTTAAAAAGTAAAACTTTTTTAAATCTAAACTTCATAATATAAGCTTTTAGTGAAAAAATGACTCAGTTGCAGAAAGGCTAGATATTTCAAATAAACCTTTGAATCAATCTTATTTCTCCCTTTAGCATTTACTGGCTTCATGCTATTCAGATGTAGAAAAATCCAGGCAGTCCGCAGATTGAGTAGTTGGATTGTTCGGGAAGGGTGCTGTCCTTTAGAGTTTGGTTTAAAAATTCTGCTTCTGAATACAGGAGCATAAAGAATCACCTTTATGCTGCTTTTGGGTGGATGCCAAACTAAATAGCCATCAAAGTCGGTGTTACAGAAGGAGATGAGGAAACTGTACATCTTTGGATTGAAGAAGTCAATGGTTGCACTTCAGCACTTGCTGCCTGTTACAAAGTGACGGTGTAGCTGGGGTAACATCTGTAAGGGTCTTAGAGCAATATTGTCACAGTTGATAAGGGAGGGAGATTGGAGGGGGTTGTTAACCATATGTTGTGATCTTTAATGAGGGTTAATGCAGTGAAGGAGCGTAAAAGGTGGCTTGCCGCTGGTTGGTTCACATGTGTGAGTGGGCTGCCAGCACTTGTTGCAGGCTGTGCTTCCTTTCTCAGTAGAGCCTCTGTCAGACCCTTGCATTTTACAGAGCTCTTCAGCTGATCTGACACCCTGAAAAGCAAACTACGATGTCTCAGAACCCCCTAAAAGGTGTTGCCAGTGAATGGACAGAGGGGGACCATCACAAGGGCACAGTCATGGAAAATCTGCAGTAGAATTTCAGCGTAGATGCCCCTCCACTTACTCTTGGGTGCTGTGGGTTTGTTGTTTTTCTTTTTCCTGCACATTAAGCAAATATCCTCACATGAACAAAACAGCAGGTTTCATGCCAGAGCTTGATTCTTCTCTTTTTCTGAGACAGGAACTACTGAGTTTGTGCACTGCACTGCAGTGATGAGACAAATCACTCTCAAGTAATTTCTAAAAAATCTGATGTGAATGCACTTAACAGTGTGATTTAAATACTGCCATCATTGGATCTATGAAGTACATAGCCATTATAAAACCACCATGTTGCATGTTAGGAAAAAAAAGTTAATTAAAAGGTCATTGGTCTGCACCAGCTGTGCATTAACTACCTCAACAGGCAGTCAGGAGAAGAGTCATGGTTCCTTGAAAAGAAGTTAGAGAAGTTAACTTCTCCATAATAAAACAACATGCTATTTTCTTCTACATTTTTTGTGTCTTAAGTACTTGAGAATAGGCATCTGCAAGAAGGCAATAAAAAAAAATATGAACACTGCTGCAGATTCTGTGCAGTGTAGACAGAAAGCCAAGCTAAGTAATGGTGAAGCTGTGTTTCTGTGAGGATAGGGAATGAAGGTTAGCTGGATGCACACAGGTGTCTTTTTTTTTTTTTAATGAATACAAGTGTTTCTTCCTTGCTTTACTGCCCTGCAGGTCAGTGTTGACTGTTGCTTGTGAACAGACTGAAGTACTGCTTTTTGACCCAATATCTTCAAAGCACATCAAAACTCTCTCTGAAGCTCATGAAGACTGTGTAAATAATATCAGGTAGGTCAGAAGGAGTAAAAGACCTCATTTTTTGTCTTAGCACGAGTGCTTTTCTTTCAACAACATGATGTTTGTGTTATGCACTTTCTTGGGGAGAGTGGGTTTTGTGAGGCTATTAGGCTGCCGTTTGCTTTGTGCTAATTTTCTTCTCTTTGGTATTGGAGGTAGGGGAAGGTTGTAAGGGGGAAGAGGAGGAATCTGAAAGTAGTGGTGGTATATAATGCTGGCAGGTGGTTTTGTTAATGGAGAAGCTGCAGTTTATGGGAAGGGAGGAGTGTTATGATATTACCACCTGTTTTAACTGGCCTTTGGAATGCCCTGAATGTACGCGGTAAATCAGAGCTTAACAACTAGTGTGTGATTTATGTTTGAAGTGCAAGTACAAGACCATAGCAAAATCAGGTATTTGTATGAATAGGGCTGGTATTTTGAATCATAAGAGTAATTGCCATAGTTACATAGAAATTTCCAAAGATTGGGTGCTTTAAATACAGGTACGATATAGAAGAGCTGGAAAAGTGAAATGGCTTCTGCAATTCAACTTAAACTCTGTCCTTATGGTTGAAATCCTTTGCCTGTTTCACAGAATCACAGAATGGTAGGAGTTGGAAGGGACCTCTGGAGATCCTCTAGTCCAACACCCCTGCTAAAGCAGGATCACCTAGAGTGGGTTACACAAGATCATGTCCAGGAGGGTTTTGAGTATCTCCAGAGAAGGAGACTCCAAAACCTCTCTGGTTTTGTCACCCTCAGAGTAAAGAAGTTTGTCCTCATATTGAGATAGACTTCCTGTGTTCCAGTTTGTGCCTGTTGCCCCTTGTCCTGTCACTGGGCACCACTGAGAAGAGTCTGGCCCCTTCCTCTAGACATCCACCCTTTAGATATTGATAAGCATTGATCAGATCCCCTCTCAGTCTTCTCTTCTTCAGGCTAAACAGACCCAGCTCTCTCAGCCTTTCCTCATACAAGAGAAGCTCCAGTCCCCCTAATCATCCTTGTAGCTCTCGGCTGGACTCTCTCCAGTAGTTCCTGTCTTTCTTGAACTGGGGAGCCCAGAACTGGACACAGAACTCCAGATGTGGCCTTACCAGGGCAGAGTAGAGGGGGAAGAGAACCTCCCTTGACCTGTTGGCCACTCTCTTCTTAATGCCCCCCAGGATACCATTGGCCTTCTTGACCATGAGGGCACATTAGTGGCTCATGGAGAGCTTGTTGTAGACCAGGACCGCCACATTCTTCTCTGCAGCACTGCTTCCCAGCAGGTCAACCCCTAACCTGTACTGGTGCTTGGGGTTATTCCTCCCTAAGTGCAGGACCCTACACTTGTCTGTATTGAATTTCGTTTGGTTCCTCTCCGCCCAATTCTCTAGTCTGTCCAGGTCTCGCTGAATGGCAGCGCAGCCTTCTGGTGTGTTGGCCACTCCTCCCAGTTTTGTATTGTCAGCAAATTTGCTGAGAGTACATTCTGTCCCCTCGTCCAGGTCATTGATGATTATGTTGAATGAGACCAGACCAAGCACTGACCCTTGGGTCACACCACTAGCTACAGCCTCCAACTAGACTCTGCGCCACTGATCACAACCCTCTGGGCTCTGCCATTCAGCTAGTGCTCAACCCACCTCACTGTCCACTCATCCAACCCACACCTCCTAAGCTTGCTTACGAGGATGTTATGAGAGATGGTGTCAAAAGCATTGCTGAAGTTGAGGTAGACAACATCCACTGCTCTCCCTTCATCCACCCAGCTGGTCATGCCATCGTAGAAGGTTATCAGATTGGTCAGGCATGATTTCCCCTTGGTGAATCCATGTTGACCACTCCTGATAAACTTCTCCTCCGCATGCTTATTGATAACCCCCAGAATAAGTTGTTCCAGCATCTTTCCAGGGATGGAGGTGAAGCTGACTGGCCTGTAGTTTTCTGGATGCTCCTTCTTGCCCTTTTTGAAGACTGGAGAGATATTGGCTTTCCTCCAGTCCTCAGGCATCTCTCCTGTTTTCCATGACCTTTCAAAGATGATTGAGAGTGGCCTAGCAATAACATCTGCCAGCTCCCTTAGCACTCACAAGTGCATCCCATCAGGGCCCATGATTTGTGGATGTCGAGATTGCCTAGATGTTCTCTAACCCAATCCTCCTCGACCAAGGGAAGGTCTTCCTTTTGCAAGACTTTCTCTCTTACCTCCAGGGTCTGGGTTGCCTGAGGGCTGGCCTTAGGAGTAAAGACTAGAGCAAAGAAGACATTCATTAACTCTACCTTCTCTGTATCTTCCGTCACCAGGGCACCCACCTGCTTCAGCAGCAGGCCCGCGTTTTCCCTATTCTTCCTTTTGCTGCTGATGTATTTGAAAAAAGCCCTTCTTCTGGTCCTTGACGTCCCTTGCCAGTTTTAATTCCAAGTGGGCATTAGCCTTCCTTGTTGCACCCCTACATTCTCTGATTACATCCCTATATTCCTCCCAAGTGGCCACTCCCTTTTTCCACATTTGGCACACTTCCTCCCTTCGAGTTTTTCCAGGAGCTCCTTTCTCAGGATGAAGTGGGAAACAGCAAGTAGAGGAAGCTAAATCATCAGTATTATTGTCATGTAATGTTTTTCCTTTTAAATTCTATTCTTAGTTTTTCTGGGTCTGAGGATAAATTTTCACAGGTGAAGTTACGTCACTTTTTAACCTTGTGGAAAATACAGCAGCCTCTCTTCACTTGGATTCTCAAAGAAAGACAAAAAGAAACCCCAACCCCAAAACCAACTGAAAACCAAAAAACCCAAGAAAACCATAGAAGCAATCTGAGCATTTCCCCTCAGAAGAGCTGAATAAAATGTGAGGTGCCAATGTCTTTACACGTTCTTCAGATATATTGATGTTTTTCACAACCTGCCTGTCCTTTTTAGAAGAGACTGAAGTTTAACATCAGTTGGATGCCTTTTGGAAAAGCTAAGGTAAAAGGTGGGACTAGCTGACACAAATAGAAGAGGAGATGTTGAAAGCATGGTTTTCTATAAGGAAATACAGCTTTTCACATCACACATGCCAGTGGTGGTCCTTTAAACATGCTTAGTTTTTAGGTAAAGCTAGGTGAGAAATAAAGCCATGTTACCAAGATATTGGAAGGCAAGGGCAAACAGGATTTATTTCGATTTTTATACATCCCTAATTCAGTATCTGATCCTTACATTCAAACTGCTTTTGCTAGGGTTTCAAGTGAATTAGTCTGGATCATGTTTTACGAAGAGTGTTCTTTTGCAGGCTACTTGACTGGTTGGCTGTCTCTGTTGCAGTCAGCTGCGCTAGTCTTGAAAATTTATCTCATTCCATGGCTGATGACAGCATTAAAGCTTCCTGCCATTTTTCTCTTATTCAAAGAATCTTCTTTCTTTCCACTTTGGCTGTCTGTGAGGCTTTGTAAGTTCATTCTTGGTCCTTAAATGTCTTTTCTCTGTGTAGTTTGATTTGCATAAAAATACCAGTACTGCCTCCAGGCAGATAACTCTCAGATCTACTGTTAATCACCAGAGTAAGGTCCTTCCTAGAAATGTGTAGTAACTTTCTGCTTTCCTTCAAAATGCTTCTTCAAGTTTTATTTTGTCTTTGTAGGATAGTGGCATCTTTTTTCTGTGTTTTCCTGCATGTCCCCATTTGTTTGTTGTTGCAAACTTAGTTACAAGGAACTTTACTAATCCATGTATTTGAAAATATAGTTCAGCATTACCTGGAGTATTGTTTTTGCTTAATGAGCAGGACTCCAGGCACTATGCTACTGCAGAAATTCCTTGTAATAAGCACCAAAAATAAATTCCACTACTGCTGTGCCCTATACCAGGTACCTCAGAGGTATGTATGAACTGAGAAGCATTTAGTGGTCCTCTTCCAGTAGTCTCCCAGTCACTAGGGATTTGTGTGTTATCATCTGAAGCAGACATTTTTTTCCAACTCAATTTGGTAAGGTTTTGAGCTTACTTAAAACTCTCCAATAGCAGAGCTCCATAGCACAAATGCGTTTCAAGGAGTACTTAATAGTGTTTTTAAAACTTGCTAGATTAGTTTGAAGCCCTCTAGTTTGGTTTTTTTTTCCGAAGTAGGAAGACAAGGAACAATTAATGTCTATTTACTTTCTCCATATCAGTCAGTTTTGTATGGCTGAGTCATACACACCTTCAATAAGCTGCTTTTCAAGTGAATCCTAGTCTACTTGATTATTCCCTGTATGAAAGCTCTTCAATACCGTTTGTATCTCCCTGTCTATCTGCTTGTGGCGGGTGAAGCAGGGTTGTGTGTAGCACCCAAGATAAAGGCAAATGATTGATTTATACAGGCAAGAGGTGTACTCTGTTTTAATTTTGTCCTGAAAGTCTGAAATGTTGGATTCTTCTTGTTGTAGTCGGTTATTTTTCATTGGAGTTGTTGCTATTTTTACATGGTTCTAAGTCCAAACAATAAAATGCTGTTTCTAGGGGTAACCTATCACATGTCTCTGTGTAGATCGTTCTTGCCTTACTATTCATGTGGAACTACTTCTCGTGGTTTTTGGATAGGTTTTATTTTCCTTTTTATGTCAGGTACAGCTTTTTTTTTTTTTTCCCAAGTGCCTTCATCAGGCACAAATTCCAAATGTAAAGCTGTATGCTTTGTCCTTCTAAAAGTAAGAGTATGCACAAATTGCAGTGCGAATGGAGTATGATAAACTTTGATCTGTGTAATGCACACTAAATAATTTTATTCAGTGATTTTTCTCAGTGAACCAAATAATTTGTCTAAGTACGCTTTCAAACACAGTCTTGTCTTCACTTGGTGTTTTTGATGTCTTGCATTTGCTTCAGTAACCTCTAGACTCAATTTATTCAATTTATTACCTAGCTATGCCTTTTATCTCCTTCTGTCTGATGGAGTGTTTTTACATTGGATATTCTTCTTTCCTTCTGTAATCACTTGAAGGTGGTCAAGCTGCCTTGTACTACCTCAGGCAGGAGTGATATATACATTGAATTTTGGCTGAAGACTAGATATTATCATGATAAAGAATTACCACCTGAACAGGCTAAGTACTTCACCTGATCAGTGTAGTAATCCAACTAGTATGTCCCATATTCTTTTCTACTTTCTCATCTTCTCCCAATATGTCATTAGTGACAAGTCTGTAATTTGTTAAGAAAGCAGGAACTCCAGACCCGCTAAGCATATGGAGCACTTATGCATGGGATACAGATTCACTGCTGCATAAAAGTGTACTGTAGAACTGCAGGTCTGTAAATACCTTGTGAAATGCAGAGCAGTAGGCTTGCTCTTCTTGCAGTAGTTTGAGTTAAACAGAATTTCATGTTATATTGTGATTCAAACTCAAATCCTTAAATGCAAGTCTCTATTGAAGGAGCCCATAAATTTGGGTAGACTGTGCCACCTGTGCAGCTGCTCCTTCTAAAGATGATCTGAAATTCTCATCCTAAACAGTGCTCTGCACTTGCACTTTGATATGCGTACCTGCTTTTGTGCGTTTGAAAAGCCCAACTTCATGTGCCTGCTTCAAACACGTGAACTGTACTGTGGGGAAAGGAAAGGCAGAAATGTGGGAGCAAAAGCCCCTTTCTTTTTGATGGAGACTGTTGACCTCTCCAGGTGATACAGAGCCTTCCTGGATGCAGGAGTCTGCATGGCTCCTTCTGGCTCTGCAGATGCAGCAAGCAGTGCTCCTGGGGCATTGCGGAGCTGGATAGGCTCCAAAGCAGAAGATGAAATTAGGGGTCTAGGGAAATACGCAAACAGTGGCAGTGGTCAGATTTAAATCTAATACATGTTTCTAACGTAGCGATACCATGTGTAGTGTAAGCCATGCGGTTACTAAAGCAAGCCACACATAGGACAGTTAATCCACTGGATTTGAGTGCAGGGAGTTTGTCTTCAGTGGGGAAGAGAGGAAGATTTACAGAACAGTAGGGGAAGAACGAGGGTGGATATGTGGGTAGAAATGCAGAGAGTAAAGGAGAGCATGGGTTTAATTAATCATGATCTGATAGGATCTTGTGTAGTCTGAAGTGAAGGTAGAATGGCTCTGTCTTCTGGTGCTGTCTCTCCGTAGTAGTGAAAGGATCTGACAAAAATGGGGAAGATGAAAGGCATAAATTACTAAAAATCTAGGCTAGCAGACCTCTGTTGCAGGGACTGCCAGACCAGTGAATGGGAATATCTTGCCAGATGTCTAAAAGCTGACCAGTCCTACGATGTTTGTGTCTTATACAGACTTGTTAAGTTTAAAGCTGAGTATTGCTTAGGTGGGTAACTGATTTAGTTACCGCAGGGATTCTGTGTGAACATTTTTTCCGCTGGTCTTTTGGCAGTTGTGTGATTGTTACATGATACATTTAAAAAAAAAAAAAACCACAACCAAAAACAAACAAACAAAAAACCCGCACAAACTTCTGCTATGGTTCTGTGGGTTTACTAGTTTGCTACTGCAGATGTACTACTGGTTCATATCCCAACAGCACTGTTTTTTAATGTTTTTTATTTCTCTTAGCTTACATTCCTGCTTAAGAATATTTAAATTAGAAAAGGCACTAAGCAGCCACAGTATTTCTCTCCCACTTACAGGTTTCTAGATAATCGATTGTTTGCGACTTGTTCTGATGACACTACAATAGCACTTTGGGATTTGAGAAAGCTGAACACAAAAGTGTGCACTTTACATGGTCACACCAGCTGGGTTAAGAACATCGAGTATGATACCAATACGAGATTACTAGTAACATCAGGGTTTGATGGAAATGTGATCATCTGGGACACAAACAGGTATGTGGCTGTGTTCATGCTGTTATGTTTCTAGAACACACAAGAATAGGGTTCTTCTGTACAAGGTAGAAAACCTGCTTCCTTGAATGGTGCTGTAATGCATTCTTAAATAGTCATTAGTTTATAGCCCTTACCAAGAACTTGCACCACCTTTATATGGTAGTTGTCCAGTAGCTAAAAAGAGAGCTTTTCTTGCTGACATGCCAAAATGTAGTTCTTCCTTTTTGAAAAAGTTCTGGCTTTATTGCTGTGATAGTATAAAAATGTGACTTCTGACATTTCATTAAAATCTGATTTAAATAGGATAAAGGCAATACTCAAAGTTTTTGAATGAACAAGGATGCTTAGCACATCTTGGGCTCTTCTGGACATTATTAGGGACTTGAGTCAAAGCTAATTGCAGCCCTTTTCTTGTGGTTTTTTTGCTGTCCAGGTGCACAGAAGATGGTTGTCCCCACAAGAAGTTTTTTCACACTCGTTTTCTTATGCGAATGAGGCTGACACCAGACTGTTCCAAAATGTTGATCTCAACCTCTTCTGGATATCTTCTTATTTTGCATGACCTTGACCTAAACAAATCTTTAGAGGTTGGCAGCTATCCAATTTTAAGAGCTAGGAGGACTACATCAAGTTCAGGTGAATGATTGCGGAAAAGTCTGTGGCAGCTTCTGTGTTAGAAGTGTTTTATGGGATACTCAGGTAGCAAAAGAAAGCAAAAGTGGAGTTGGAAGGATTCTGCTGAGGAACTCTTTGGCACAGTAGCTGCTCTGTTGTTCAGGGGTCACACATCTGTAGTGTTGAGTGGTATGTTGTGACTCGGGTGAAGTGTCTAGGATAATTTTTGGTCTCAAGACTTCAGCACTACAGGATATAGTAGTGCCTGTGGAATTTTGTCACGTTGAGCTGGCAGTCTGTATATTTATCTAGTCTATTTTTAGACTATAAACTGAGCTTTGAAAAGTGTTTTTTTAACAAGATGCTTTACCCTTACCATTTCCTTAACATTTCTAAGGGGGGTTAAATGAGGGACATGCATAGTAAGTGGGCTGTGCTTAGCTGTTATGTTCACATGGCTGATGCTGTTTGCAGACGTAACGTCATCGGGTTCGTCATCGGGTTCGTCATCGGGTTCGTCATCGGGTCTGTCTGGTCCTCGAGCTGTTGGTTCACCATGTCACCAGAATGATTCAGGTCCACTGCCTGAGAAACACATGTCACGGTCCTCCCAGCGAGAAGGTAGGAGAACATTAAAAAATAATAATAAAAAAAATCATGGACTTTGAGTCATTGTATCCAGAAGAGGCCTGAGTATAACAGTGACAAAACAGTGTGTTTTTGTCTCTGTGACTTTTAAAAGAATAGCATTGCTATGACTTCTATTAAACCAATGAAATATCATTGCACTCCAAAGTCTGGAGATCTAATCAGTTTTTTCTCAAGAAATCTGATAACAGCAACAAGATCTTTATTTAATGTTAGTACATTATTGCTGTTATGTAGAGGTGCTCCCTTTTCTTTGTGTTTTTTCCTCAAAGTTTGTGTGAATGGGCTTTAGGGGAAAAAAGAAAACAGAACACAGCTATGTTTTGCTTTTTGTTTTCCTTAATGATGGGAATATGTTATTTGTAGTTTCTCCATGAGGAGTCAATAGCATGGAAAAAGAGTATGCACACTGGTCTTAAATGTGGACAGTGTGTTTTGTGAAGTTCTAATTACAAATCAAGTCATACCTAACTATAGAGCTATGAAAACTGATGATCCTGTGATTAGCAGGCTTCCTCTGAATTTAGGATACACTTTCAGAAAGTTAGTGTGAACCTGGCAAATTGGTAAATACTTCGTGAATCACATACAATTTAAAATGTGTGATGTTAAGTTTTAACTACTCATGGTTGTGAGATGCTCAAGCATACCTACAAGAGGAGGCTTATGTGGATGCATGATTCACCTGTGAAAAGCTTTTTTAGGGGGAGAAGGGAGGCAAGTTGCATACAGGTGAGCAGACTTCCGATAGGACATCATAAAAGTTTGAGAAGAACTTGTTCTTACAAAAAACTCCCACTCTTTAGACTTTGTTTTAATCATAATGAAGAACGTATGTGTGGAAAGTTAACTTTAACTTAGTTCACAATATCAGACCTCGGAAGGCTAATTTCAGAAAAGAAGCTGTTTGAAATCAGGACTGAGCCCACTGGTACTAGCTTCAGTTGTTTGTATAACCTCTCTTTTCATTTATCCTTCATAAAGGTGCAATCTTTTCTAGCAGTCAGATGCAAGTGTCACATGTTTGACCTAGTTTCAGCAGTGGACTGATGTGAGAGGCAAAGATCAATCTAGAGACTTCCTTGAGACTTACACTAGACTTCCTCTTTTAGGTGGATCACCTAGAAATAGTTTGGAGGTCTTAACACCAGAGGTTCCTGGAGAAAGAGATCGAGGCAATTGCATTACATCACTACAGCTACATCCAAAAGGGTGGGCTACGCTTCTTCGGTGCTCAAGTAATACAGATGACCAGGAGGTAAAACAAATATGTTTTTTTAAAAAGACATTGAGTAAGATGTATCAATCATACAACTATATTGAAATTTCCTTATTTGGGGTAAATTTGCATTTGAATAAATTAGTCAGCTATTTCTGCTTACAGATCCATTACTTGTACATCAAGATTATGAATTTTTTTTTTAATGATCTCATATGACTGTATCCTGCTTTCAGTACTCCTGCTCCCCAGCTTTTTCACAGAATACATTTTATAGTTCATGACTCTGTTAAAAGTTTTCAGACAGTAGTTGTGCTGTCAAATACAAGACTTAAAAATATGTACCTGCCAAAATACAGGAGGTGTGAACTTGGAATAGCCAGGATTAGAGAGTTGTGTACTGGTGAACATTGTTTAAGTTGAGCAGAGAAGCTCCTCAGAATCCTCAAGTGCCTTCGGAATGTTTCCTACCTCCATTGGTAGTCCAGGGACAAATGCTCCTGCTGTGCTGATGAATGCTTTCCAGAGGCTGCTCCTACACTGCTCTGAAAAAACGTCATGGTGTATTTCTGCATCTGCTTAAAACTGCCACACCATAGATCTGCCATCTGATTGTGGTGGGTTGACCCCACACCAAAATCAATGTAACATCATCACAACACCAAACAAAAGTGGACAATTCACACACAGAATCCACCTCTCGTCCCTTCACCACTGTTTCACTCTCTAGCTGTGTTCAGTCCATGTTTTGCCTGTTACCTCTTCCAATTACAATCCTTATCTCGATTTTCTCGAGCCCCATGTTGGGCGCCAAAAAAAAAGACTGTGGTGGGTTGACCCTGGCTGAGGGCCAGGTGCCCACCAGAGCCGCTCTATCACTCCCCTCGTTCACCAGATGGGAGAAAAAGTGCAACAAAAAGCTTATGGGTCGAGATAAAGACAGGGAGAGATCACTTGCTAATTATCATCACGAGCAAAACAGACTGAACTGAGAGAGGGAATTCATCTAATTTATTACTAAGCAAAACAGAGTAGAGGAATGAGAAATAAAATCAAGTCTTAAAACACCTGCTCCCACCCCTCTTCCCAGGCTCAACTTTACTCCCGGCTTCAACCTCCGCCCCCCCTCAGCAGCACAGGGGGACGGGGAGTGGGGGTTACGGTCAGTTCATCACACGGTGTTTCTGCCGCTTCTTCATCCTCAGGGGGAGGACTCCTCTCATCGTTCCCCTGCTCCAGCATGGAGTGTCTCTCACAGGAGACAGTCCTTCATGAACTGCTCCAGCGTGGTCTCTTCCGTGGGGTGCAGACCTTCAGGAGCAAACTGCTCCTGCATGGGGTCCCCCACGGGGTCACAAGTCCTGCCAGCAAACCTGCTCTGGCGTGGGCTCCTCTCTCCACGGGTCCACAGGTCCTGCCAGGAGCTTGCTCCAGCGTGGGCTTCCCATGTGGTCACAGCCTCCTTCAGGTGTCTCCACCTGCTCTGGCGTGGGGTCCTCCATGGGCTGCAGGTGGAATCTCTACACCCCCTCATCCTCCCTCCATGGGCTGCAGGGGGACAGCCTGCTTCACCATGGTCTTCACCGCGGGCTGCAGGGGAATCTCTGCTCTGGCGCCTGGAGCACCTCCTGCCCCTCCTTCTGCACTGACCTGGGTGTCTGCAGAGTTTCTTACATCTTCTCACTCCTCTCTCCGGCTGCAAAAGCTCTCTCTAACTGGTTTTTTTTTTCCTTCTTAAATATGTTATCCCAGCGGCGCTGATTGGTTTGGCCTTGGCCAGCGGCGGGTCCGTCTTGGAGCCGGCTGGCATTGGCTCTGTCAGACACAGGGGAAGCTTCTGGCAGCTTCTCACAGAAGCCACCCCTGTACCCCCACCACTACCAAAACCTTGCCACACAAACCCAACACACTGATGAACTCCAGTGATGTTTATGTAACGTCAAAATGCCTTGGTCTGAACTCTCTTCCTAAAACTCAAGTGAAATATAAAGGGGGTATCAATGATCTTCCTGGCAGAATCCATTTCAGGTCTACTTGAAGTACTAAGTCATAAGACCAGCTACAGCTCATCTGCAACTTGCAGATTCCACTCCCCTAAATACTGCTTTAAAAACTAATGGGAGACTTTAAGGCCAGTGTTGGATTATGTTTCCCCAGATTGTGTTTGTGAAGTGTCACATAATAGCTGCTATATTGCACTGGGACCCTGTTTTAAGACAAACAAGCAGTCTGTAAAGCACTCAGAAATAATGAAAAAACTTCTTCATGGGCTGTGTACAAAAAGCAAGAGCCTGCAGATTGTGTTTGGGACCACCTGCTATTGAAGAACTAACTTTGAGGGTAACTCCACTTACAACTTAAAAGCCAGCTAGAGCCTTCAGAACAGCTGGATTCCACCAGATGGTCCTCTTGCAAACACCTTTTTTTCCCTAGGGTTATTTCAAAATTATTACTGTGACAGTTGTGCAGACCACTCTGTTTTCAAGATGGGTTTTATATTTGTTTCCCAAAACTACAAAGAATCCTTTCAATACTTGACCAATAATAAACAGTTTAGTTAATTTGATAGCTGATGTAAATTGGGGTTGGTTTCATCTTGGGTTTGTTTGGTTTTTCGGTTTTGTTGTGGGTTTTTTTTATTTGGGTGTTCTGGGGAGGATTGGGGGTTTTGGGGTTTGGTTTTTTTTGTGTAAGAAAGTTACTCTTTGTAATGATAACCTCTTACAGGTGTGTAGAGGACTGAATGGAAGCTTAGCAGATTTGTTATAAATTTTAATGCTGGTTCTGTAAACTTACAATCAAACCGCTATACAACACCGTATTTTTTGAAAATGCAACTATTATATTGGGTTAGTTGATACTGACAATTGACCTAGTTATAATTTCCCGTACTCCCAGTGTCTGCCTTACTCTCTTCTATTAATATTCATTAGTATTGTTCTGTTTGTGTTTATTTCAGTAGAATATATGGAACTAGAACTAAGAACACTTCTTTAGTCTTGTGGCTGAAACTGGCTCTTTCACCATGGTATCAACTTTGTCAAAGAGCTGTTTTTGTATTTGGTTTGAGATTACATAATTAGATTACATGTTAAAATTCCTTGGGTGTCACAAGTAATGAGCTGTCTATAGAGCTGTTCATAACATTCCTTCAAAAATCTATTTCCCTCTTGTTTCAAGATTTCTTTCCTTTTAAAGTTAAGAGCACAAAATGTGAATGGTCAATTGTAAATTACAGTAGGCTGAGTTCTACTTCATTGTAGATTTCATCTAAATGTTTACTAAATTAGAGCAGATGCCTAACCAAAGGATTAGGCTTCACTCTTTCCAGATAAAAAAATAGATTTAAGAGATTATATCTAGCATCCATTTAATTTAAAAAGCACCTTTGATGCTAGACAGCTGTTTTGCTTAGTTCAAAGTGGAGGAGATGCCAAGGTGCTGGCCTGTTTTCAGTGCGTCATAGTAGATGCTTAATCGAAGAGTAGATAGGCAAGAGCATTGGTTGTTTCTGTGTTACTTGACGTGCAGTGGGAGGGAATTGAGTATTTGCAGTGCTTTGCTTTTCTTTCAATGTTCCTTTTTCTTCCTCTTCTTTTAGTGGACTTGTGTCTATGAATTCCAGGAAGGAGCCCCTGTGCGCCCTGTCTCGCCTCGTTGTTCCCTGCGATTGACTCATTGCATTGAAGAAGCCAACGTGGGCCGGGGTTACATCAAAGAACTTTGTTTCAGTCCCGATGGCCGGATGATTTCATCCCCGCATGGCTTTGGGATCCGCTTGTTGGGGTTTGATGCATACTGCAGTGAACTTGTTGACTGTTTGCCCAAAGAAGCCAGTCCCCTGAAAGAAATCCGTTCCCTCTACTCTCACAATGATGTGGTACTGACAACCAAGTTTTCTCCAACACACTGTCAGATTGCCTCGGGGTGCCTTAGTGGACGTGTTTCTCTGTATCAGCCAAAGTTCTAGGCACATCTTGCATCAACAGGACCTTCAGATGTTTGTGGTTTTTACTTCAGTTTAGTTGAAGTGCATTCTTTCTGAAATACCTAAATCCAGATATGGTCATAGTTACTATGATCCATGAACACAACAGTGGAACGAGCACTGTATGCGTTCTCATACTGCATCCACAAGTCCGCTTCTGTGCGCTGTGTTTTCAGCCTTCCAAGCAGACCTCTGATCCTGCTGATCCTGTGCCATTGAGTCCTTGTTCTGGTTTGTTTGTACCATGATACTTGTTGATAATTTCCTTCAGAGCAACTTGAAGTAGGCTGTTTGAAACAAATGTAGAGGGGGCAAGGGTAGCAGTTCAGCCAAAACTCGCCCAGGCTCCCCGGGTACAGCACCCCCTTGTTCCAAAGGAGCTGGACTTCGTCACATATACTTTGTTGCCCTTTTCTGTTGCTGAAACTACTATATGGTGATTATTAGATAATGAGCTGCTTTTCTACGTAACTAACACAATTAGTTACTGCACAAAAAGAAAAGATTTTGTTTGCATTTATGTATTAATTTGATTGATTGTGATTGGCTAGAAAAATGAGTCACCTTTCTGTAATGTTTTGCTGCAGTTAAAACATTTGGTTTTCTGTGATTGTATATATTGTGTTTATTGCCAGAAGTAAGAGGTTCTGGACGGAGATGTAGCTGCATTCTTCCCCTCAGAGAATTTAGTAGGAAAATACTGGGGCAGGGAAGTAGGGGTTGAATGGGTGAAGACCCTGCCCTGTAACCACTGCAGACAAACTGGAAGTTTTGTAGAACGGAGGTGTCCTTGGTTGGCCTGTTTTGGGGAACTTTAACTCCCTGGCTGCCATGGTTTCTGTTGTAGGGAGTTTTCCACATCAGTAACATAAACCTTCATCCCATGTGTGAAACTTAACACTGCAGAATTTTCTGCTGATGTGAAGCCTATGTCCCTCCTGACTGTTCTTCCACACCTTACCTGCACCGTTACTGTGAGAGGAACTTGTCTAGGATGTGTTCGTAGTATCATCAGATAAGCCTTTCTTCACATGTACTGCCAGTTTGGGAACAGGCTAAGAGTGTGCTTGTCTACAGTAAGATCTATTTGGATTTAGCCAGGCTTATAGTAAGATGTGAAAAATGTTAATGTTCACTATTAAATCACATATTAAGTATGAATGCCAAGTTTTAGCCCTCAGTTAATAATATTCTCATCATTTTTAGTGTTTCACTAAGGTTTTGCTGACCAATCACACAATCAATTCAGCAGGCAACTTTTCCTAAAAAAGGACTGTCATATTTTGGTGTTCAGATTCACTAACTCCACCTCGACAGAGCATGCTTTTTAAAAGTTGACTGTTACAAAGCCTTTTGCAAAATATGTGTTTGTGGGGAAAAAGAGGACATCTATGAAGATGAGATAGCTGGAAATACGTAAGACTGACAATCCTCTTGTAGTTTTGAATTTGTGTAGGTAGCATACTCTGGTTATTGGTGGAGAAGTCATTGAAACTTAAGGCTTTTCTGCATTATGGGGAAAAAAATCTTAAATTTCCTCTTTTGGATAATTTCTTTGGTAATACAAAGCTTTCAATATTGGGTATTTGGTAATCTGAGAACTAGTTAATTACTCCTGCCTTGGGTTTTCATCATCTCTAGCAACTGACTGCTAAAGGACTACATTCAAGTAGCTGACAGACTTCCTACTGTTTGGTAAAAGTCCTAAACTTTCTTTTGTCATGGGTCTTCAACAGAATTATTTGGTGATAGTGTCTCAGTAGTCTCCTTAGCTGGAGGAAAAGTAATTTTTTTTTTAAAGTAAATATACACTGTTAACTTAAAATGCGTAAGTGTCCATAGTCTTTTCAGCAACTCATAGTATGAAATGTTCCATAGCACATCTTCTGAGCAGTTCCATTGTTGTTGAAACTATTGTCTTGAACTTGAAAGTAGACTGATGAAATCGTAAATGAAGAGAGATGCCCTATTTTCTAAAACACTGACTCTTAACTTCAAACACTTTTGAATGCCTTTGGAACTGTGTGCAAGGAACACAATGCATAAAAAAGGTATTTTTTCACTTTAATTGGCCAAACCATGAAAAATGGTGCCTGGTGCCTGAATGGCTAAAATATGCAAGTGTATCTGAGACCACTTAGAAATACATCACTTCCATTTGCACCCAGCTCCTTTTGCGGGAGTGTTACAGCCTGTGAACCCGAGCCTACATCTGGGAGAGCTTGGATTTGTTGGTTTGTTAGAAGCAGATAAGTTCCCTCGTCTGTGACTTAAAGCAGTGGAAGAGTGCAGAGAACTTGAGGACAGTTGTGGAATACAAGATCTTTATGCAAAATAGGAGCTAAGCTACAAGAGTGTTTGATTGACCAAGCTGTTTGGGAAAAAAAAAACCAAAACCCAGTAGCAGCGTGTGGCAAAACTTGTGTGTGGATACTGTTCTTGACGTTAGTCCAGTGGAAGTGCTAAGCTTCCTGTTCCTGAAGTATTTTGACACAGAATGAAACATGACTGATGAACGCTTGCATTTCTCTGTCCTGCCCTCCATTGAAAGTTGTGGCCTGTTAGCAATTAAGGAACAGGTTCTCCTCCTGTCCCCACGCTCCACCATGATGGCTTTTCCCCTAAGCACTCACTCTCCCTGCATCTAGGCTGCTGTTTTCTCATTTAATATTTATTACTAAACATCATTAAAGGGACTACAGGTAACATTTTGAAGAAATCTTAAATACTGTTGTTACTGGCTTGAACCATGTTTGTTTTGGAGGCAAAGAAGCACCCATGAAATCAAAACAGTTCTTGGGTCTGTTTGTTTTCATAGCTGGTCTTGGTTTTTCCTATCAGAAATTCCCTGAACTGGTAGATTGCTTTTGAGTTTAATTCTATGCCTGCTAATATGCACTGAGTGTTACTTTTTAAATTCTACCTCATGATATGCTGGTTTTTACAAGAGTATTGTGCCAAAACATTGGACACTTTTCTGTCTAAAGAACTGTTACTCCAAAGTGACATGTGTCATTACATCTAGGTGCACAGCACCAAGAGTGGTGGGTTGACCAGCCCTGCCCAGCTCTGGAAACCAGGACCACTGGGGTGTTGTAGGACTGATGCTAAAAGTTGACCTGGTTAAGGAGTTTGATGATACGCTGATGCTTTTGTAGCATGTCCTGCAGATGCATATTAAGATGGATGCTGTCCATGTATGCTGTAGAAATGTTACAGGTTCTTCTGATTACATTTGTAATAAGTTTGAATTAGAGTAAGTAGGTAATCTTAAATTTTGATCATTTGACTACTCCTTTTCAACAATACTTGGAATTTTTCAGTGAAAGTTAATCTATTTTACCTATGAAGTTCATGTAACTCTTGCATCTTGGTGGAAGGAGTGATTTTTCAGTTGTTCTTCTGAATAGTATTACCTTGCCTTATTGAATTAATGAAGTAATTTGTTGGTGAGCTTTGGATTATTTCTAGATAGTATAAAAAGAAAAAAAAAGTTTATTTTACTGTTATGTTTCAAAAGATAATGAATTCTTAACCTTCCAGAGCTATATAAAACTGTATGAAATAAATACAAGCAAATGTTTCAAACGGTAGATGAAAGACTGCACTAACAGCAAAGTATGGCAGTGGTTCATACCAGAGGTTTCTTTAAACTGGTTTACTTTCGACCACTCAAGTGTTACATCATTTGACAAATTTTACAGTATTTCTACTGAAGATAGAACTCTCTATTTGATTCTAAAGCATGCAGTATGTTTTTAAATGCATGGTTTCATATTCATTAACTTCTGTAGTTAAAGAATTCTTCCATTCACAGCATGGCTGATCAGCAGAAGCAGATAAACTGCATAATTAAGATCTCTATAGGAATGTCAACATATAGCAAAAAACCAAACTAGTGTTTGAAGCTAGCGATCCTTTTGTAGTAGTCCAGTGACTGTATGTTGTGGGAGTAAATGCATTTTCTGAGTATTCCATTGGAGGTCAGTCTTTAAATCACTGCAGCACTCTTAAGACATTTGTGGGGAGGGGGAGAAAAAATGTTAATGAGACTATACAATGACATGTATATGTACTTTCTCTGTATGGGGGGTGTGTGTGTATTCCAGTATACATACAGCCATGGGGCATCAGTCCACTTGTCAAACATGGGTAGTTCAGGGAAAAATGTAACCTCCAAACAGAACTACTGGGGATAGGAAGACAAGCACAGTGATAAGACAGACACACGTTTGCACTCTTGGAGTCTTGGTAAGGACAGTTTGATTGCCTACTACCAGAATTAGAATGTAAAGATCAGGTTTTTGTGGGGGCTTGGGGAGGAGGGGTGTGTGTGAGTTGGTTGATTTTGGTGGGGGGTTTTTTGTTTGTTTGGGGTTTTTTTGGTTTTAGCTGTGGGGTTTTTTAATTTGGGTAACAGTGATGTAGAGAAGGTCTGATACCATAAAATGTGGGTCTGTTGCTCTACAAAATGTGAACTCTTAGAAAAAAAGAAACACTTGCCAAATGAAAGCTTTTAAAAAAATCTAGTTTACAGATTCTAAAAAGGCATAAAAGGAAAGAGTCAACAGCCTATACTATTTTTATCCTGCAGGAAAAAAACAACTTCTCATTTCCTGATCTGAGGCAAAGGTGCATTTTCTTAAGCACTAAGTGTCTTCAGTTAAGTAAAAGATTTTTAACACAAGAACAAATTGTGCATGTAGAATATTTTGAAATACCTGAGATTTCATAGTAAAAATTGTAGCCTTTTAATACAGTATAGAAAATATCAGAACTGCTCTGAAAATATTGTACTTACAGCTGTACAGTAACTTACTATTGTGGACAGTTTCTCTTGCTTGCATAATAAATTAAACATTTAATAATTCAATGAATTAAAAATCTATCTTAATGTATTTATCTTACACTGAGCTCTGTTCTGTAATGCTCACTGGCTGTTGCCTACTCCCTACAACTAATAGGAAAATAACTTCTGTGCACAGGTCTCTTTCCCTCCACCAGTTTCTTTGCTACTGTTTACTGTCAAGCACGCGTGCAAGAACAACTCACTCATGAAGCCTAGAAAGCAGGACATATGGTGGGGCTAGTATGACAATTACAAACTAAGTGTAATTAACAATTCTGTTGCCTGAGACAGTACCTGCAGGGTAAAGAGCTCCTTTTGTTCAGACAGCAACACCTTGAAGGCAGCATTGCTGTTGTAAACTTTTGCTGAAGAAGTCTTGCAGAGGTGAGCAGGCAACTCTCTGCCCATAGCGAACAGCCTGAAAACTACCCTGCCTGCTCTGCCACGGATAGCTGTCTCCAAGGCAGAGCCATGGGTTGCCTATGTGGAGTAACACTCTGCCCTGTTACACTTCCACTTGCAAAGGTTTGGGCTCCAGTGAAGCAACTAGGCAAAGTGAAAAACAGCATTGCACAAAACTGAATTCTGTCTCAGCATCACCTGAGGCGCAGATCAATGTCACAGCGTCATGCAGGACTAATAGGGCACAAGGGGCACTGCATGCTCAGGGCATGTTGTGCATGTCACTTGGTCACCTGCTGTTTCCTGTAAATGAGCCCTCAATGCATGCAAGAGAAACATCTGGGTTTAAATCAGAACGTGGATTTGAGTTGGGGCAAAAGACTACAAGCTAAGCAGCTGTAGCCCTGCCTTTGCTATAAAGGTGGCAACAGTAAGCTGCCGATGCACTTCTCAAGGTTATGTGTCACAGACCCAGCAGTAGTACTTTCCCATCACGTCTTCCTGAAAAATGAGTCAAAATTTTACTTTGAACCCCTTATTCATACAACAGTCCTGTTTGATGCAGACTACCACAGCAGGCAGTGGTACACAGTCTGTACCCTAACATAATACACTATCCTTTACCTGCCCTGACAGTGCATAAATGCTGTTTGGGCTTGACAGTGCTCGTCTTGCTTTCTCTTGCTCCCTTATTATACACTGCGTAATAAATGAGGGGAAAACTGTCTCTGTACTTGTTAAGAGATCAGATGGCATTAGTGTCTCATAGAAAAACCTAACTGGACTATCACAGCCCAACTGACTCGTGATGTTTATGTCTCATAGCTGTTACTGGAGCCTCTCACCTTTTCTAGCCACACTGTCAATTCAGAACTGCTGAGAGCTGTTGCCTTCATATTAGTTTACTTTCCTATGCAAAAGCCTGTGTTCTCCCCTCCCCCAAAGCACTACGAATTGGTCAAACCTGACTACCTGATTAGCATAAATAGGTATACAAGGTCTTTGGAACAGAAATATGCCTCAAAGGGACAGAGCAGTATTTTGCAATATTGCCCTCCTTTGCTCAAAGTAGTTATTACCCAACATCTAGCTCTGTAAGTCTTTGCTATGAGTCCCAGCTGCATGTTTTTAGAGAAAGCAGCAACTGCAGCCTGGCCCCTCTAGCTATGCAGACCATGTCCTGGTTTAGTTCCCCTTGGATCTGTAGCAAGGCAGTGATGAGACAAGGCAACAAATGATTGAAGAGCCCACTCCTGAGGTGTCCCATGGAGAAGGGTGCTAACCACTAGGGAGAACCAAGGCCAAGTCTCCTTCACACTACCTGCAGTAACCATGCCACACAACACATAGGAACTGCTAGCTAGGCTTGAAGATCGACTCTTTCCTGATGCTCACCAAGTATCACTTGTATTCTTAAATTGCAGCTGTATTAAGTATGGACTTGAGGCAGCTTGGTAATAGTTTGTTAAGACTGGAAATGATCTTGAAACTCACCTGAACAGAGTTGTTCTTGTGTTAGCTGAAGCATCAGAACTCCTATGCTTTCTTCCCAGACTGACAACAGGTCCTGTTCAGTAAACTACATATTCCATCTCAGTAACTTGTGTGCCAAAGTTACTAGACCCCTCTCTTCACTGATTATCTGTCCTCTTATCCTTAAAGCATCTGTAATTTGTCAGGCATACAATTCCTTCTGTTGAGTTACAAAACTGTTGGTGGTTATAAAGCAAAGCAGATACTTTAGCACAGTTCTGCCGTGATGGACCTGCAGTGCACTCCACCTAACTGTGCCACATAAGCAGAGACAGCAACAGACCAGATCAAATGCTTTTTGTTAATACCCTCACCTGGTTTATGGTCATGCTTGCTCTTCTGTCCCTTTCTCTAAGGTCTGAAGTCTTACATCTCTCAACTCCCAAGTCTGTAAGACACATAATACTTCATATTTTTTTCTCTTTGATACTGCAATGCCAACATCCAATTAGTGGCAGGCTTATGTTAAACTCTTACCCTCAATGCTTCATATTTCCCAACATTCAAGAAGTATATATTATCTTCCATGGACAAAGAGGATGCAATTTTTTTTTATTCCATCAAGGAGTGATTACAAAAAAACAGTACACTGGGAAAAATCAGATTCTGGCAGTAACAAACATTCAGTAAACATTTTATTTAAATGCAGATAATCACAACATCTGGATACAAGAATGCTCATTTGTGCCTGGCCATTTTTGACTGTGAAGCTAGGGACTACATTATAACACACTGATTAGAATCAGTATTTGGGGACAGTTTAGCAAATGGAAAACTCAAACTGAAGTAATAGCCACTCCAAAACTTGTGAAAGTTTGGACCACTTTCTGAAAGCGTTCTTACCCCTCATCATCCAAACTATTTTTTTTAATATATAGTTTCATAAAGTCCCCCACAAGAATCAAATGCTTTTTGGTAATACCCTCACCTGGTTTATGGTCATGCTTGCTCTTCTGTCCCTTTCTCTAAGGTCTGAAGTCTTACATTTCTCAACTCCTAAGTCTGTAAGACACATAATACTTCATATTTCTCTATGTCTTTTTCAATACTCACCTACAGAAGTTCTTAAACACATCTCCAAATGCTGTATCTTTCCCTAGCTGCTTGTCTTTGGCTGTCGTTTCAGCTACACTTACAGACCTCCACTGAAGTGGGTAATACCCAGAAACCTCATCTTGACAGTGCTTCTGTACAAATCTGTCTTCCAGAACTGTTAAGACTACACATCAGCTAGGCAGAACTCCAACTTTCAGGTAAAAATATCTTGTTGTGATTCATTATTCCACAGCCCAAATGAAACAGAAGTAATTTGCAAAAGACAAGATACCTCAGTACATAAGAACTGCGTGAACTATTTCAACAACTGCAGGAAGCTGAACTATTTCACGAGCATTACAGAAAGGGCTATCTTCTTTCTGGTTGTATAGCTGTAAGCAACAGAAAAAGCAGCAATGCAAAAAAAAAAAAAAGCAGAACAAACTCCATGTTTACAAGTAGAAGGTTTTTTAACAAGGAAGGACACTTTAAAGCTTTAGTAATTTGCTGTTTCATTCCTTCCATTTCCCTTTTTCACATGAAGGCACACATGTACATATACACACACAGAGATCCCACTTTGAACGGGAGTCAGCTTACACTGAAGTTAAGCATTCAGAAACCACTCTTACGCTGCTGCATGAAATGTTCATCTTAAAGCCAAGCATCAAAATGGCTGGCAGAAGAGTTTGAGCAGGCTTAGTTTAAGCTTGAACTTCAGTCATCCTCATCTGGATCTTACCCTTTAGCTTTAAACAATAAGGAGTACTTAGGACCCTAAAACATTTGAAAATGCAGTTTTTAAATCAAGATTTTGAAGTTTATCAGGCGAGGGAATCAATTTTCATCAGTCCCTCCTTGATTTTAATGTTCTACAATGTGGACACTGGAGCACATTCCATCATGGAGCGTTAAGAAATTTTGGGAGTGATACAGAATAAGCTGCTGGACTAATGTAAGTTTTTGTTTGTTTGTTTTTTTAACCCTGTATTTGTCTAGTAGCTCCATTATGGCTAAACTCACCTGCCAGCAATAAATACATTTAAAAGTTCATCTTAATTGCACCAAGGTTTAGATGCATCACCATTCACCCCATAAATATTGAAGGCCAAGACTAATTACCTTTCACACTACGCAGGCACTGTTCCCTGGGATTAAGTGACATCATATGTACCAATACCCAAATGAACAGAAGAGCCGAAGGAAGACAGTGGTTTTCACAACAGCTTTAGCAAGAATTCGTAGGTTGCATTGATTATGCCCCAGGACAGCACAGAACGATGGTAATTCAGATGGGCTCCTCTGAAAAGGTGGATCAATTTTCTATCACGTTCCAGCCAAATCTTCACAAAGACTTTCGAGAAGGACTGAAATTCACCACCAATTTGAGCTTGCATGCGAGTTTTTACAACATTCACTGGGAAAAACAAGAATCCCAGCATTGCACCCAACAGTCCTCCACAGATAAAGTCATTGACCAAATGAGTGCTGTAAGAAGTTGCTTCAGGCAGACACTGTTTTATAGGTCCCCGTAGGCCAAAGAAGAGTGCATTACTGGGCCCATTTCGGAGCAGAATAGGCACCAATCCCCGATAGTATTCTCTCATCCCATAGACTTTCAGTACCTTGAAAGCTTGGTAAGTGTTTGTAAATTTATCGTGGTGTTTGTAGTCCTGAAGCAAAGTCTGAACTCGCTCAAAAGGTGTAAGAATAGCTTCCGTGGTCCCTGCAAGCACTGCTGCCATGCTGCGAGTGAGGAGTTCAGGAGCACTCGTGTGGCTATGGAGGAGGGAGGAGAAATCTTCATACAAGCCAAACATTAGAGCCAGTGTTGTTGTTTTCTGCATTAATGGAGGAAGGATGCCACGATAGAGATTTCGAATTCCGTCCTTCTGCAGCTGATGTACTGCATCCTTTGTTTTCAGGCCATACAACTGCTGTCGAAAGAGGACCTTCTGGATGGGAAAAGTGACTGCTATATTTGTGAAGGCTGCACAGTAGCCACAAAGATAATGTTTACCAGAGGTAGCTGTTATGTCATTGCTTAAATATTCCTTTGAGTTCTTTGAGGCAGAACCTTCTGAATCCATCATACTGTTTTTCTTACTGTAGTATATCTCAATTCTCCTTCCCTACATCAAAAAAGAAAAGAATGAACATAAGCAGAGCTGCAGGTGACCCTGTAGCTTTTTTCCACACTATTGGATAATTCAAGCAGCACCTGGAATCTTTACATCCAAGGAAAGCCCATAAAATTTAAAGGAGAAAAGTGACAAATGCCAAATGTGACATATGTTGCACTGTTTTCTACTCAAGTCTCAGAGACCTGAAAAAATGGCAGTTTTTCCTTTCTGTACACTGTCAAATTAAAACAGAAATAAATTGGGAAGGAAATTGAGATATGAACTCAAGTGCTATACTACAGCTGCCAAGAGGAAGCTTACACATTAGATTTCCCCATTCACTGTGCCAAGGAATTCAAACAGTGAAAGGTCTACTCTCACACTAATAAGATACACATCACCAGGACGGTGGTGGTGGGGACAGAAGAGAGTCTAAGAAAAAAAGAAATAAAAAATTAAATAAAATACATGCAGTTGGATTACAAAATCTGATCATTCCACTCTGCCTTTCCCTGTGGCAGAAAACAACAGATAGTTTAAATAACAATTTGTCATGGTTTAACTCTGCCAGCAACTAACAGCTACTCACTCGCTCTCTCACCTCTGCCCCGGTGGGATGGCAGGGAGGAGAATCAGAAGGGTAAAAGTGAGAAAGAAACTCATGGGTTGAGTTAAAGATAGTTTAGTAATTAAAAATAAATAATTTTTTAAAAAAAAATTGTAAGGGGGGGGGGGGGACCAGAGAGAGGAAAATAAAACGCAAGAAAAGGAAGTGATTGAAATGAAAACAATTACCACCAACTGACCAGTGCCCAGCTAGTCCCTGAGCAGCAGTGCCCCCTCCCCCCACAAGCTGCCCCCCAGTTTTATTGCTGAGCACAAGGTCATATGGTGTGGAATATCCCTTTGGTCACTGAGGTCAGCTGTCCCAGCTGTGTCCCCTCCTTGTGTACCCCTAGCCTGCTCGCAGGTGGGGGGTGTGAGGAGTAGAAAAACCCTCACCTCTGTGTAAGCACTGCTCAGCAGTAACTAACACATCCCTGTGTTACCAACACTGTTTCCAGCACTAATCCAAAACATAGCCCCACAGAAACTTCTATGAAGAAAATTAACTCTATCCCAGCTAAAGCTAGTACACAATTGTAATCACAGACTTAAACTGAACTACAAGAAGACTTCTAACAGTTTTGAAAATTTCTGGAAGTTCCAGATAATCAATCTGCAGCCTCATCTGCAGAGAAAGACAGCATCTTGAACCCACATTTGATTTTCACGTTTGGTCAAGAAGTTTAAGACCTTGAGCTTGGCTAGATCTGAGGTCCTGAAGGGCACGTAAACAGAAACAGTTCTACAATAGAGCAGAGAAGTACTGAAGTAATCATTACCAGGCAACAGCTGTTTGTCATTTAAAATAGGATTACTTATTCAACAATTATAAAAAGCTGGTTTTGCAGCTGATCAGAATACTAATTTCCATTACAGCACAGCTTGAGTTAAGTCAGTAACAATCGAGTGAGGCTGCTGGTGGTTTGTGAACTTCAGATACTCTCCCTTACCGGCAACATGCATGCAATTTCCATGACTTCAAAATGGTATTTGGGGCTAAAAGCCCTGCTCCACATGAGGAACTGTTTCTCAAGGTGCAGTCACTACAATCTGTTATGTGAAGGACAAACAGCAGAGGCTATACAGAAACAACCTGGACTGCTCAAAGCGACCTGACGGAATATTTTGACCAAGCACACAATTTATCTTTTAAAACAAAACACGTATATATCTGGATTGGCTTTTCTCCTAGTTACACTCTATGGAAGCCTTTAAGGTCTGGCAAGTGAAAATGCCATCTAAATAACTTACCAAGATGAAGTGTTTCTGTCAATATGAGAAGTAACAGGGGATTCATATTAGATGGCTTATACACTACTTCATATATGGACCAGTTTAGAATATTATTCAGATTACTGTCGTTCTACTTGCATATACTAAAGAAGCCATGTTTGCAGATGTGCTGAACAATGGGTCATGCTAATTCAACTAACACAGCGTGGAAGAGTCTCCCCAGAGAAAATACCATCAGGGAGATGATTCAAGAGGCCTTTGACAAGTAGTCATTTGTATGGGTGGCAGCAGCCTGCAGCCAAAAGGTATTTTTCCCTCAAAAGAAACTTGTAATAAATTAAAAAAAAAAAAAAAAAAAAAAAAAGAGACCTTTAGTTTAGTTTGAGAAGCTACACGCTCCTTCTGGCATAACCACTGGTTCTGTCCAGTAGGGAAGTTTTGAAGGCTGCAGCGACCCTCACATAAAGAGGTCATCACACTTCTGAGTTGGGAACTTGCGAGAGCCAGGCACAGCAACTCCTCCCAGAAGTATTTATGACAGAACCCCTGCTTTCCCACATAATTTTTAAGGCCTGTGCCACCAACAAGTACTACAGCACAGGAGCCACCTCCTTAGCATTGAACATAAAAGAAACAACTCTCAAAAAAGAGCACAAGTTTTGGATCAATGGCATTGTCTATACATACAAGCCCCTGAAGCTGCTGCAGCATCCCATTTACACACAGAAGTTCCCTTCAATCCAAGAGCCAATTTCAGAGCGCTCTGAGCAAGGGGGCACATGATGTCAAAAACAATTGCGTGTTCCTTGATGCAAGGTCTGTATGTCAGGTGCCTGCCAATGTCACCATCTCATGGTAAGCACACCAAGTGCTTATAAAGAAGGATTTCAACCTGTTTACCTGCCTAAACGACCATGGCCTACAAAATGCTGGCCTGTGACCCACGAGGTCAGAAAAACACAAGAATAAAGAAAAGGACATTTGTTATCTGATACTGCATTAGAACGCTGTATTTGTAATACTGGTAAGAAATCACAGAGCTTCTCATCATCCTGACTCCTGCGGAATGAACGCGGTACCGAGCAAGTCCTGCTGGCCTAATCCCAGTTTATGATTACTCTGGGAACTGAACGCTCGTTCAATCAGTAAATTAGAGGAATACTACAAAGTCACCCTCTTTCACCATCAACTATGAGGAGCGTTCACCCTAAACAATTAGCCAGACCCTGAAGACGTACAGCTGCACCAGCGAACACGGAAGATTTATGGATTCACTCGCTTGTTTCTCTGGCCGACCACCCAAGGCTATAACGCACGCCGGGTTACAACTCGAGGCTCCCGGCCACCGCCACCCCGCTGGAAGCACGGAGCACTTCCCGACTCACCGCATTCCCGGCGCGGGGCTTCCCGCGGTGCAGCTGCCCGGGCAAACCCGCCAGTCCGGTGCCGCTGAGGAGACCTCAGAGCTCCCAACGGCGCTGACGGAGCCGCCCGGCCGCGGCGCCGGCGTGCCGGGGACGCTCGGGAGCGATCGCAGCCGCTCCGGGGCACGGCACCAGGCGACCTGAAAGCAAACAGGCAAGCACCAGTCAGGAACGCGGCAAAGGCGCAAACGCGGAGGCCGCGCCGGGGCGGCAGGAGACAACACCCACCCTTCCCGCGCGGGCGGCGGAGCGGCCAGCAGCGCGGCGCCCTCCCGGGGCCGGGGCCGGGGCCTGGAGCGCTGCCCCGATCCCCGGCGGCGCTCGGGCCCAGAAGGCGGCCCGGCGCCCGTGGGCCGGGCTCCCCCTCAAGGTCAGGCCGGCGGCGCGGCGGAGCGCGAGGCGGCGGCTGCAGCCCGCTCCCGGCGGAACCGCGCGCGCTCGCCCGCCCGCCCGCCCCGGCGCGCCTGCGCGGCCGCCGAGCCGAGCCGAGTCCCGCCGAGCCGGGCCCCGCGGGGCCCCGCCGAGCAGAGTCGGGCCTGGCGAGCCGAGCCGAGCCGAGCCGGGGCGCGAGCCCCGCCTCGAGACGCACCTGCGGCTGTTGCCATGGCGGCGGCGGCGAGGCGGGAGGGGACGATGACCGCCTCCGCCGGCGGCCCGGCCTCGCGGCCTCTATCGTGCGCGCGCCGGCGTCTGACGCAGCCGCGCCCCCTGACGCAAGAGGCGACGCTGCGCAGGGCGCAAGGGGAGAGCGAAGAAACCCCGTGTACCTCCCCTTCACGTGACCCCGGGGAAGGGCGGTGGCGGCACTGCCCCTTCCCCGCCTCAGCCAATCAGGCAGTGGCCCCGCCCCCGGCGTGCCGCGCGGGTGCGGCCCGTGGCGCAGCGGGCCCCGCGGGGGAGGGGCGGGGCGGAGCGGAGCGGAGGTGAGCGGCCGTGAGCGCCGGACGCGGGGGCGGCGGGCCGGGCAGCGTGCGGGTGCGGGGTCTCGAACGGCGGCAGCGCAGGTTGCGGGCTCTGCTGCGGCGCTGCCCGGTGTCTCGGCGTCCGCGCCAGGAAGAAACTGCAGCGTCTGGTGTTGGTCCGCGCCCCGCGTGTCCCCCGTGCCCCGCCGCAGGGGGGTGGGAGCGCCGGGCGAGGCCCTCCCGCGCAGCCCCCTCGCCTCGCTGGGCAGGGCGCTGGGCCGCAGCCCAGCCCGGGAGCGCGCCCGGGCAGCCCCGTGCGAGCCCTGAGCGCCGCCAGGTCCGGCAGGGCAGGGGGCGGCGGGGCCGGGCTCTTCCCGCAGCTCCGGCGGGGGCAGCGGGGGCACGTCTGCCGCTCTGGGCAGAGCCCCCTCACGCTGCGGGAACCCCGGAGCTCTCGGGGAGAGAGCCAGGTAGAAGCCGCCGTGCGCGGCGGGTGGGCGACCCCCGCCGGCGGGAGGTTCGGCAGAACTTCTGCCTCGATTTCTTCTTCCTCCGCTTTCCCGGCTGCCCGTACTGCCCCGTCCGTAAGGACGCGAGAAGCTAATTTAGGATCAAGTACCGGGCGTCTCGGAGGGGTGGTCCTGAGCATGGTCCTCCTGCCAGCATGCACGCGTGAAAGAAGAAGGGAACCGGGTTACCGGTTGCTTTTAACAGCATCGTATGTGAGATGAACTCTGGCGTGAGAGGGTCCCCGCACTCCTCCCTTGAGCATGTTTCCAGGTGCGTGAGTGGGCATGAGCTGGCAGCGGTGGGGATAGGTAGGAGCAAAGCCAGAACTGCCCCGTGCAGGATCAGAGCCGCTGCTGCCGGCAAAGACAGTCCTGGGCGCTCAGCTGACCTGAGGCTGCCCGGTGGACGTGCACGTTATCTTGTGTTTGTAGTGCTCCTGCTGCACTGGAGCACTGATCTCTGGCTGCTGTGTGCTGGGTAACGTGTGAATCGGGCTGCTTCAGGGGGAGTGCTGATGGATGGTGGAGCTTCCTGTTTTGCATTATTGTTTTTTCTGGTCACTGATAATAACACTGCTACTCTCAAATACCATGTGGTAAATTTTGTGAGGTACCTCCCTGTTTAGTGAAGCTGCTTGTCCAGTGCTTTGTGGAGACTGGTGGGAGGTCATCAAGCACATGGGGCATTGGGAGGCTTGCCCACGTCTGCATGCACCAGATGGAGGGCCAGCGTGGAAGGCAGGGGCTGAAGGCCTGCAATCAGCAGGGGCATCATGCCATCAGCACCCACTATTTCCTGGGACAGGACCTCAGGAATGATGCTGGGCAGGTGGTGGCATGAGCCAGAGCAGAGGTGCTTGCACACCCTCAACAGCAGTGGTCTCATTCTGCGGTGAGATGGGGTGTCTGGGGTCCGTTACGAGCCATGCCTGCTTCGTTGGCAGTGCATTGCCAGCAGTCATGAATGCTTTCTTCTCAATCCCTCTTCTGCGTGGAGGGAGGGTCCTGCTGGTGTCACTGGGCACTGGGCTGCAGGATGAATTCAGCCTACAGAGAAAGCTTCACACCTTTCCTAACAAGCCCTGTGTCCCAGACAGGACTGTCAGACCAGGGTTGGGAACTGATAGCCCTCTCTCTCCCACAGTGCAGTCCTGTGAGCCTCTATCACCAGCAGCAGCCAAGCAGGTCCCATGGGCCACGCTGCCCCCTTCCCACAGCAGGACCCAGCGAAACTTGGGGCAGCTCTGTGCTGTGTAGCGTGTGCATCAGAGGTGCATCCAGCTCTGCACCCGCCCTTTCTTGGCAGCCCCTTGCTCTGTTCCTGGGACCTTGCTTTGTGCTGCCAGCTGGGAGCTGGCAGATGGCTCTCCCAGGGAGGTGGAGGCAGGGGCTGGGACCCTCCGCTGGCCCCTCAGAAGAGGCCCGTGTGCTGTTGAGCAGTTGCCTGGGCTCTGTCAAGAGACGTGCTCTCCTGGAAGGCTGTGGCCTCAACTTCGCCCTTCCGAGCTGCCAGCTGTGATTTGTCCAGAGCTGCGCTGCAGTCTGCCACCCCGGCAGCACGTTTCCACCACTGCACTCACTGCGTGCGCACCCGCCTGCTCTTTCTGCCTCTCTGAGTGCAGGGGGAGTCCTGCTGGGGTGGGAGGGCAGAGCCATTGGCTCCCCCCTGCTGCTGCCTTGCCCAGCGATCTTGGTGCAGCACCGGAGGGAAGCATCATGCCTGCTGGGGTGGCTGGGGAGACCTGCTGAGGGCTGGCTGTCTACCAAGGACTGATAGCTTGTGGTGGGAGGAAACTGCAGCAGGGGACACAACAATGCCCTGGCCTGCTGGGAGGAGATGGATGTGCTTGTTCATACATAGTGAGCAGGATTAAACAACGAAGTTTAACCACTTGGAAAAAGCAGAGACCTCAGAACAGCTTGTTGGGGTGTTGCTGGCCCATGAGCAGGGCTAGCAGGGGAGGGAGGCAGGGAGGCCTGGGAGCAATGGTGCGGGGAGCACGCCATTGGATGAGTACTGAACATTGCTTGGTCATAGCTCCTGTCTCTGCCTGTGGCGTGCCAGCCTGCTGCTCTGGGCCTGCTTCTATACAGCTCTGTCCCCAGAGAGGTATGTCTGGTGGGGACCTGCATGTCCCTTTTCACATGGGGTCCTTGCCTTGGCTGAGCCTTGCGTTCCCCTCCATGCCCCACAAACTGTCAGGGCTCACCGCTGACTCTGTGTCCCATCCTTTGCAGGTGCCGATGGAGGTCAGCGGGCTGCCTGTGGAGCTGTGGCAGCTCATCTTATCCTACCTGTGCCTCCCTGACCTGGGCCGCTGCAGCTTGGTCTGCAGGGCCTGGTATGAGCTCGTCCTCAGCCTGGACAAAACGCGCTGGCGGCAGCTCTGCCTGGGCTGCCTTGAGCACAGACACCCCAACTGGCCCAACCAGCCTGGCGTGGAGCCACAGTCTTGGAGAGAGGCCTTCAAACAGCACTACCTGGCCTCTAAAACCTGGACCAAAAACACGCAGGACCCAGAGTCCTCCAACTGCCTCTCCCTCTTCCGGAGGAGGAAGGGCCGGCGCCGGCTCTGCATCGGCGCGGGGGGTGAGTTTGGCACCCTCCGGGCTGCCCTGGCCGCTGCCAGCTCCTACGACTGTCTTGTGCTGCTGCCTGGCGTGCATGAGGAGCAGGGTGAGGTGCTGCTGAAGGTGCCCGTGGAGGTTGTGGGGCAAGGCAAGCTGGGGGACGTGGCACTGCTGGCGAGCATTGACCAGCACTGCCCCACCGCTCGCCTCTGCAACGTCGTCTTCATGCCGGCCCACTTCACCTCGGTGCTCTACAAGGTGAGGTTCAGCGGAGCGGTGGGAATGTCGAGGCCAACAAAGTGGCATGACTGAGGGGGTTCCCCAGGCTGCGGGCATCTGGAGAGCATGACCAGATGTTTGTGGGACTCCTGGGGACTCGGGGGCTTTGTCCTCTGAATGTCTCTGCTTCATTACAGATTGCCACAAATGCCACACAAATCGCCACTAGCAAGCCTGCCTTTGGTTAATAAAGCAAATATATATATCTCAGGCTATTAGAAATTACTATCAGTAACCAATGATACGTTATCAAGCAATAGTATGGCAGCAATCAGTAATCGATTGTATAGCAACAACCAATACCAGCAACAAACAAGTAGGTATATACTATTACAGCTTACAGCAAATTTATCACCAATACAGCATTATGACAGATTACTTATATGGATACATAATACAGGTAGCAAGAAAATTAGACAGATTTCGTAAGGGGCCAAACCATCTGTCCCAGGTGAATTACTAAGGTCATGGTTGTGGAGTAAACTAAAAGGGTTTTATTAATGGTTAAATGATGATCCAATGATAATTAATTGATGATTGACTAGTAATCACATGGTAATCAAATGGTGATTAAGCAATAATTGAATGGTAATGAAACACTGATTTAACAACGATTGAAATGATGATTTAAATGATAATTCAGATGGTAGTCAAACACTCTAGTACTTACTACTCTTCTAATAATTAAGTTACAGCTGGATATATATATAAAAATGTCACTAGCATACAATATACTTTTAGGCCTAATGTAAAATGTCATGTACCTCATTATAGATATCAGATGCCAGGTAAGAGGTCTCTCAGCCTCAAGGAATAACCTTGAGAGGTGATCCTGCTCAAGGGAGATCCCCACCGTGCAGCCTGCTGCTGTTCAGGAGAGCTCAGTGGGCTTGGGGGGGGGGGGCTACAAGTTTTTGCAGCATAAAGTGATGGAAGTCCCTCCTTACACCCCCCTTTGGTGTTTGTGCAGGTGCACAGCTGTGGCAGTTGTAGTTTTGTCTAGACCCAGCTCAGGCTGGCACTGTTAGCTCCTGATAAGATGTGTCCTAGACTCCTTAGACCCTGAGAAAATCTGGCCTGGCACGGTTCTCACAGTTTGTGCAGCAGAGCTGATTGCAGTCGGGGCTACCTGGCGGTGATGCCTGAACCAAAGCACTGTTCACTCGGTCAGAGTGGGGGCATCTGTTACACCATTCCAAGGGGTACCCAACTGCCCCAGAGGGAGGGCAAACTAAACCAACCCCAAAAGTGGGGCCAAAGGAGGACTAGGGACATAACAGAATTTCACATCCAAAACGCTCCATGTCACAGTCTGGTGTCAGCTAGGCGTCCCCAGCAGGGTCCAACATCTTGTAGCAGGTTTGTGTGGAGACTTCAGCCTGTTTAGGAAAGGAAAAGTATGTGCAGGACAGGATGTTCTCAGGAAAAGAGGCTCCATTTTGGGTAAAAATTAAGGCTGTTTTAAGAGGACTTAGAAACCACCGCTTTGAGCAACCAATAGATGCTGTTAATTTTCATTTTTCACCTCAAACAGGAAGTAGATGATGATATTTTTGTACTTTCAGAGCAATTGTATTTTTCTAGACTGTTTCCACTTTTCCAGATGATGAGTTGCCATTACAGTCCCTTGTTTTTTGCACTTGGTGGTGGTATCTCAGGATGTCTCTGGTTTCTCAGTACCCAGCTGCACCTCAGAGACGCAGCTGCACTTCTCAAGGATGTTTCTGGGTCCAGTTCCCAGGCTGGCAGGCATTTTCCTTCGTTCAGTGATCTTTCCCTTCTCACTAGCCACCTTTGCCATTGCCTAGGTGGCAAGGTGTGAGCAACCTGAGAGGCTGGGTGTGCAAGAGGCATCCCTGAGAGCCAGCACTCCCTGTAGTGCAGCCTGTGCCAGCCCCCCGCCCCAAAAACAGGTTGCTGTTGATGTGCGCTCTGCCCTCAGCCTGGGCTGGGAGCCCTTGGCCAGGATGCCCAGGGTCTTCTCTGAACCTAAGCCAGGACACTGGATCACGGGCCCAGCCCTGCTGCCGTGGTCTGCCCTGACAACACTTTGGTCCCCATGGACAGCCGCTGACTGGTCCACAGTGGGATGTGCCCAGTGCAAGTGCTGCACCTGTGGGCTGTGCCTCCAAAAACGAGACCTTCCTCATGGTGAGTGAGCCCATCATTAGTTATAATTTATGGTTTAATTTCCTTTTCACCTTTTTATTATGTGACATATTTAACTTAATCAGTCTGAAAGTCCCCAGGAGAAACATAACGCACTGGCACGCAGTGGGAAAACTGAGTCACAAATCTGCTGAGAAAGTCCCTGTTTGTCCACAGCCACATGCCGGGTTGCTGAAGTGGACATGTGGTGTCTCACTCAGCGATGTCTCCTGTATTTGGCTGGTCAGCATGGCTGCATTTTGCCTTTCAGGCTGTTGCTCTGGTCTCTGTGCACAGCAGGGTGATGGTACTGCCCGCCCTGCAGCTGCTGTCAGTAGAACGGGACTAATTGCCCTAGCTCACCGGTAAAATTGCCCCAGCTCACCTGTCACAAGCTATTGATCTGTCTGCTTTTAATGTGGTGCACTAAACAATCAAGGGATAACCTGGGAAGAAAAAATAATGATTTAGGAGATGGCTAGTCAAATTAGGAGCATAGTGAAATTCCAAGCACACTACTCAGCTTTTCTGGCCTGGCCCCTCTGTACCTTGTTGCATTTCTGTTGGCCTTTTCTGTAGGTAAGCAGAAACTTGCCCTGCCTGTGCAGGAGAGAGAGGTTTGGCCATGCACAATCATCCTTGTGGTTTGCCAGCACCCATAATCACTATGTATATTGCCTAGCAAAGCAGGGAGGCCATGGTAGGGATGGCTCACAGTTCTGTGAGTACCAGCAAGTCAGCTGGAAAACCAGAGCCAGGGAGCAAGGAATTGATGGTGTCCTACTGCAGTGTCACAACATAATGCCTGTGAAGCAGTATGGCATGAATTTTTACCTGTTTTGCTTTGCACTTGATGCATCGTGGGTGCAGCATCCTTCCATCAAGTATGCTAACGGCTCCAGGGAGAGTTGTAGCTCTCCGTGCCAGCCAGGTCATGTTTGATGTCATCTTACCTTCTGCTTCACCCAGGAAACTCCTGAGTCCATCAACAATGCCAGCTGGCAAATACATGTCTCTGGAGGCTGCAAACTCTTCTTTGTAGGGAGCATTGCTAAGGTTTAGTGATCTTGCCACATCTAGGCCCTGTATGCTCCCACACATGACTGCTAGGCCTTGCTGAGACTGCAAAGTGTCTAGTCAGGGAAGTTAAGAAAACATTGTCAGTAGGGAAGCATGTCAGTAAGTGTCACTTGTTGCAAGATACTTGTGAACTCAGCTTGCAGCCCTGCATCTGTGCAAGCTTGTTGCGTCTGTGACACCTGAGCGCGCGTTGTGTTTGTGAGTGTGAGCTTCTTTCCTGTGGAAGGACTTCATGGTACGTCCAGGACTGCTTTTTCTCGCTTTGTGCAATGACGTCACCTTGTGCTTACTCTTCAGACAACCTCAGGCTATGTTCAGTTCGACAACTGCAACTTCGAAAGTGGGCAGCTGCAGATCCATGCACCAGGGGCATGCCAGGTGAAGTTCTGCACCTTCAGCCAGTCCAGCATCCACCTCCGCAACGTGGCCCTCTGTGTCCTGGAAAACTGTGAGTTCATTGGCAGTGAGAACGCCTCTGTAACTGTGGAGGGCTGCCCGAGCTCTGACCGTAACTGGGCCTGCAAGCACCTGGCTGCGCTGGCCAAGTCCGGCGCAGCATCCATGCAGGAGCCTGACCCAGCCGACTGCCCCGTGGCCAAGCAGAACAGCTGGGGAGAATCGCTGCTGGCGCCAATGGGAAGATGTGAGATTGTCGTAGGGGAAGAACGAAGCAGCTTTCTCTCTGGAGTGAGTGCTCAAGCCCTCCTCGGCTTAGCCCAGGAAGACACTGAATTTGGAGACAACCTGTGGGCAGCAAAGGAGGAGGAGTACCTGGCCCTCGACTCAAACTCCAGTGACAGTGACTTAGGCAGCGACAATGAAGAGGATGCTCAGGCTGTGTACAAACTGCCCTACCAAGCCCACAGCCTGAGTCACACGCTTGCTGATACAGACAGCAGGCTTCAAGGCAACAGACTGCATGCCCTTCAGAGGGACCTTAAACTTAAGTCTTTGCAGCAGGAGCTGCAGCAGGACAAGGAAGCCCAGTCTTTGGCCAACTCTCTGCAAGGCTGCATCATCCGGCAGTGCCTTTTCAGGGATGGGAAAGGAGGAATCTTCATTTTTTCACGAGGGCAAGCA
This sequence comes from Balearica regulorum gibbericeps, assembly GCF_011004875.1. Classification (NCBI taxonomy): domain Eukaryota; kingdom Metazoa; phylum Chordata; class Aves; order Gruiformes; family Gruidae; genus Balearica; species Balearica regulorum. Next base: position 222,993 of record NC_046220.1, read on the forward strand.
AAACTGGAAGGAAGCATCTTCAGGGATCTGACCTATGCAGTGCGCTGCATACAAAACAGTAAGGTGCTGTGAAGACTGCTGTGAGCCCGCTTCCCTCTCCCTCCTGTTCCACCAGCTCCTTTCCTATGCATGGCTTGGGTTAACCAGCCCAAACAAAAGGCAGGTCACTTGCAGCCACCTGCTTTCTGCATGCAGTAACGTAATTGCAGTTGGAGGCATTAACTTGGTGGCATGTTGGGGCTGTGTAGTCAGGCCTGCTCTACCTGTAAATAAAACCCTCACCCTGTAAAAGTGCTGCTGGTTATCATCACCTTTGCTTCTCCCAGCACAGCTCATACCACAAGTGCAGGGACTTGAGGACTGGAGTGTCAACCCCTGGTCTCGTCCCTTGCCATGGCCAGGCCTGGCTGCTTCAGGGAGAGCCTGCAGGGGTGGGTACCTGCCGCAGGCAGAGGTGGTGTGCAAGGAGGGATTTTGGCCAGGGACATGTACTGGAAGCTGAACAGAGATTTTCCCTCAGCACAGTATCATCTAACCATGCGCTTGCCCAGAGCTCTCACCTCTGTGCCTGTGCTCCCCTTCAGACAGGACGGTGGTGGTGAGGACTGGAGGGAGAATCACACTGCCAAACCCCAGGTCCAGCACTTTGGAATGCGTTCTGGTTTTATTCCCCTTGCTTTGCTTCCAGTTTGCTCAGCAGCCTGGTTTTAACTGGTAGGAAATGGGAGGGAGATGAGGCCAACCCAGCTGCTGCTCTCAGTGAGACATTGCTCAGTTAGGAATTAGCCTAGAGGCTCTTGTCGAGAGGTGAGTGTCAGAGCATCAGACAATGGGAGACAGTGAAATGCTTGGCTCTGATACAGGGGCAAGGTGCAACACGAAGAGGGAGCATGGCGGAGCTGGCAACGGCTTGGTGTCCTTGCACAGCCAGAACCCTCCAGTGCAGGACAAGCCTGGACCAGCGTCTGGTGTGTGGGACCCGGATGGAGTGGGTGCCTGTGTTTCTCCTGTAGCTCCCTCTCTGGGCGGCCAAGCATGACTGATAAAGACAGGCAGCTGTCAAGCCCTGCTGAGCTCCACATTTAGTTGAGAGATTGAATGAAGCATCTTTCTGGAATGAGCAAATATAAGGAAGTATAATTTAATTACCTTCTGATCTGTGTTGCTCACTGAAGCGGGATACGCAAAGGCAATTTGTAGATTATTTCTTAGTACTCATAAGACATGGATTTAAGACATGATTTTGTTTGGCTGGTAAATATTAATGATTGCTGCTGCGTAAATATTTAACTGCTTATTTGCTTAGAGGAAACTAGCTTGTTATGAGTGGTGTCAGTGATTTCAGTTTGCTGGCTGGGCCATTTCTGCCCCCAAATGGCAGGATCTTTGCTCTGAAGGTGCAAGGCAATGGACAAGTTGCATGCTGAGTGTGTGTGCTGTAGTGCACTAGCCCAGTCATCTTCATGGGAGACTCATGGGAGGCTCCACAGCATTTGATGTGTTGCCTCTGAGCAGCTCTATGCAGCAGAGAGTCAGGAGGCAGCCTGTTGCCGACAATATGGAGAGGGTGCTGATGCAAATGGGGAAGGCCACAGTGGGGAGGGGGCAGCTCCGTTGTACCATGAGTGGTGTGGAGATGAGATGGGGAATGGTCGCTCACTGTTGCTGGTGGTGTGCAAACACAACGCAGTGAGTTAAGCCATTGGGCACACCTGAATGGGGGGCTTTGTCAAGCAGAGGGACGTGTCAGGCCAAGACGATATCTTTGCTCTGGTTGTGCAGCACCAAGCACTGCAGGTCCCCATCCCCAAGCTGACCCATGCCTGTGGGTAATGCCCAGCAGGCTTAACTGTAGTATAACTTGTCCACACACACTGATTTTCCTTTCAGCTGGCCTGTGTGCCTGGCACAGTCAGGAGTTGCAGGAGGGGCAAAGAGGTCGTACGTGCAGAGAGGTTGCAAAAGGGAGAGCTATACCTTTTGGTCATGTCCTCTTCCTCATCTTTCTAACTACAACTACAGGTGCTTCTCCCCTTCCCTGCAGGTTATCATGCTGAGGAATGACATCCACCATTGCAAAGCATCAGGGATATTCCTGCGCCTGTCAGCAGGAGGCCTGATTGCGGACAACAACATCCATTCCAACTGTGAGGCCGGAGTGGACATTCGTAAGGGAGCCAACCCACTTGTTCTGGTACGTACCCCTCCAAGCTGTGTTGGAGGGCAGCGTGCTCTTTCTCTCATGCACTGTTTCTCTCCGAGGGGCAGCAGGGATCCATCTCCCAGTATAGAAAACACTGACCTTTCTCTTAGTTTTACCCTTCAGCCTGTTTCTTAGGTTTTTGTTCATGAATTAGACTACAGCTAACCCCAAGGGCAAGGCACAGCAAAGTGCTGCCTGATGGTACATGCATGGTCTCCTGCTCTATTTGATGGTATGTGTCTTAAAATTGCTGTGCGTAGAGGGGAGAATAAGGGGATGTTCCCCTATTAAATAAACACCCTAGTGTAATGGGTGAACTCGTGCAAGAGGGGGTAGTAAATCAGCACTGTACTGTCAATTGTTTCTCTCACACTGGGAATTGTGTTGTCTACCCTGGGAGTTGGTGGAGGGTCTCAGCTCTCTGCTCAGCCTTGGGCAGGAGGGGAGCAGCAGCCCGCTCTCCAGCAGCGTGGCTTTTCCTCCGAATTGGTAGTGTCTCCAGCTGTGCAGTGGGTGACCTTGTCCCTGTTTACTGAACGCTGTATCTGTAGTCATCCTTAAAGGAACTAGGGCCTCACTATGTGGGGGGAGCCAGAGAGGTAGATACAAACTACCATCTGAGTGACCTTGGCGCAGCATTGAGCTCTCTGTGTGAGCTCTGCACAGGAGATGGGGCAGACAGAGCTGTGGCCCCGTGGAGGAGGAGGTGGCGGCTCAGCCGCAGAGCCACAGACCATGTCTGGCCTTGGTTGCAGGTTTGAGCTGCTGTTTGTTGCTTTGCCTGGTTTAGTGATTCCTACCCCACCGCTCTGCAAGATAGTGGGCTGACACTGCTGTCCTGCTCAGAGGGTCCCAGCATTCTCCTGCCCTCACAGGAGATGTGCTGGCCCCTGTTGTGGAGAGAAGCAGCCGTGTGGCTGTTGACAGCAGTCATTCAGGCTGTGCAAAGCGCTGTCTAGCAACTTGAGAAAAGGCACCACGCTGTAATGCCGAGTCCCCTGCTTGGACTCCTGCCTCCAGCTCCTGTGGGGTGCCATCAAGGGTCCTTTGCTCTTGGTGGCCATGGGGAGGTGTTGGACTTGCAGCCCCACCAGCCCTGCCCAGTGTCAGATGGGCTGTGGGGAACGAAGCATCACTGGGTCCATGGCAGCCCTTGGAGGTGGCAGCAGGAGCTGCTGGAGGAAGAAGAGGCTTCAGGCATGATGGAAAGGGAAATTTGGCATGGTGTACTAGAACCCCAAAGCAAGTTCTTAAGTGTGCCTTGACTGTTTGAGAGTGATTTCTTGGCAGCTGGGTTAATTATCCTTCTGCCCTTTTCCCCAGCAGGGTTGGGAGCTGCTGCTTTTCTCTGTGGTTGCTGTCTCCTCTTGCTCACTTTTATGAGTGACTTTCCTTCCTTTTGCTTTTATTCTCTCTACATGTGCAAAAATAAAACTGTAGTGCAATAAGATACACAGTGGCCTTCGCTCAGGCATTGTCGTCGTTGGCAACGGAAAAGGCATCATCCGTAGCAATCAGATCTATGGGAATAAAGAAGCTGGCATTTATATTCTGTATAATGGAAACCCTGCTGTGAGGTATGTTAGCTAGCACTGACCTCTCTCTCCCCTCCTTTGCCTGTTAAGAATTATTCCTCCCACTGTGCACACTTTTCTTCTCTTTTTTTCTATCCCCACCATAGAGCAGAAATAGGACCACAGTGCACTACTGCCTTTCTGTGACTTCCCTCTATCTGTTTGCTGCACCCAGGCCTTTGCCAAGCACCAGTCCTGGGTTTTCCCCCTGAATCTGAGGAGGACACAGGCTGTGTTCAAGATGAACAACTCACACATGTCGTGGTGCTTTTTGCAGGAAAGGGGGAAATGGACCTTGGCACTCCAATCATTGTTACTCCAATTCACCTTTCTGCTTTAAACACCTGGGGCTACTGACTTATGTGTGTTTAATACCATTTGGTTTAGATGTTAGTATTGGTGTCTGGCAGGCTTTCTTCAGGTTGATGTCATTAGCTTTACCTGGTGGTATCAACTGGTGGCAATGAACCCAGAAATGAGATAGCAGCTGGAGTATTGGTTGCAGATGTGAGGGGCATCTTGTCTGTACTTGCCACCCATTCCTTCCTTTCACCATGCCTGTGGGTGATAAGGAACAGGCATGTGACAACTCACTGTGGTGTTATAGAGCAGGGTGGGGCACAAAGAGAAGAAAATGGTTGCCCTGGATCAACCCCAAAGCTTGGATGTGAGTATTCATGCTGGAAGTGTTGATAATTAACAGTGCTTCAGCCTTGAGTCCTGTAGTCCTAATGAATGCATCTTCTTGTGGGTTCATGATCTGTGTGCAGAGCTGGTGAGGTTTAGACAGACTGTGTGTATGGACGCAGTAACTTGAGAACAGGTTACTGAGGCACTTAGCCTAGGTTGGGACCTGGAGAGAAGTCTGCACCAGACATATCAGGCCTGAAAACACAGGGGTCAAGGCCAGGCTTTCCAACAAGGGATTATGAAAGTGGTCTCTCAGAGAGGTGTTGATTTCTGAGAAAAGCCATGTTGTAATGGCAGGGCCCAGCAGTGCAGAGGTGATACACTGCAGGATGGAGAGATTCATTAGATATCCTTCCCTCTGTACTTTCTCTCAACATTGTTTGCAACCCCAACTTGTACCTCATGACTGATGTATGACTGTCCGCGCTTGCTGGCACATAAGAGATGATGGGGAGGAGGCAGGGAGGAAGCTCGGTGGGAAGACACCTTTTTTCTTATGACCAGACACCTCTTTAGGAGGAGCCCCCCCTGCTCCGCTTGTGTGTGCCACTCTGTGCTGCCTTTCAGCCGTGCTGGCTTGCAGCAGACTCTGGCACTGGCTGAGGCTGTGTGCACTGGTGCTGTCCTGGTGCTGTCACATGCAGCTGCGTTGAGCATGGGGCTCAATGGGGGCTGTCAGCATGACTGAGTCTCACCGACATGATGGCATGTGCAGCTGTGGGCAAGCAGGGCTGTGAGAATGGGGAGGTTTATGGCAGGAGTAATGCCCTTTGCTGGATGCCTTATCCACAGCTGGAAACTGAATAATGTTCTGCCTGTCCCCAAGAAATGCAAACATGTCCCATGTTGCTGCCTGCAGCTGCCTGGCTGGGGGACAGGTTTCAGTGGGCCATTGCAAGAGGCTCCATGAGGGAGTGGGAGGGTGTCCTTCTGAGAAGTGTGCCAGCGATGTGGGTGCTGAGTACCATTTTTAAGCATGATACAGGCCCTTGGGCATGTACATCTTCCAGTCAGGGGTACCCTGTGCAGCAGCTAAAAAGCTATCTGTTAAGACTCTGCTGTGCTGAGGCCGGGAGGTGCTGGGTGTGATGGTGCCTGGTGGTGCAAAGCAAGAGCAGTGCTGGAGGGCACTGCTCTGCAGCAGTAGGACTTGGGCAGCTTAGAGCCTCCTCCTTATTTTCTTGGGGGATTGCCTCTGGAATGGTTTCACGACTTGTCTTCCTCCTTACCCTGCAGGTGTTGGTGCAAGCATGGATTTCAAGTACAGGCGCCTTGTGTGCTCTTTTCACCTGGTCCCTCTTTCTAGAGGCAGGCACGTGTGTCACATCAGGCCCTGCAGCCCACAAGCAGCTTTCCATTCTCTGGGCACTGCTGATAGCCTATGTTGTTCTGACCAGGTGGCAGGACCTTCCCTCATCTGCCAGACCCAGCAGCCCTGCCCAAGCAGGAAGCTGCAGCCATGCCAGGGCAACCGAGGACAGCAGAGGCACTAGCTGCCCAGCAAGGTGGGGTCCCTAGGAGCAGGACAGCAGTGTGAAGCACTGCACCCACCCCTCCACCCCCAGCCAGCACTGGTGATCGTGTGTTGCTGGTGATCACACACCACTGGTGATGGCATGTCATAGGTGCTACTTTCCCACCCTGGCTCGCTGCTGTAGAAGCTCCTCCACTCCCTTCACAGCTCAGGGGGAGCAGAGCCATCTCTAGTGAGCATTTCTGGGTGGATTCTGAGGCAGAGTCTATGCCAGGCACTGTGCTCAATTGCTCTTTTTCCTTTGTGATCAACCTGATTGCTCTCCTGCTCTGAACCTCAGCAGCAAGCCAGAGATAAGGGGTCATATTGTGAAGGAGGATCTGGTGGTGCGCTCTGGGCTCCTGGGCTTTGTTTCTCCTGACACGTGGTAGGTGGGAGCCCAGGGGACAGCGGGTGATGTCTCTACTCAGGTGCAACAAGGCCCACACATGCTCTTCAGGCTGTCATTCCCAGCATGGCACTGCCTCTGCTCCTGCCACCATGTTTAATGTTTTCTGCCATCAACCATGATTGCCGTCTTGCACGCTGGCTTCGGGGCTCCTCGTGGAGCAGCAGTCCTGTGCTGATAAAGACTATTGACTCCTTCCTGGGTTGGGGAGGATGGAGGAAACAGGCTGAAGCCTTCACAGACTCCTCCGGGGCATCCACCTGGGTGGACTCCAGCCACTACATGGTGCATCTCCTGTGCTTTTTCCCCAGGGGCATGGGGGTCTGCAGCTTGTAGCCCCCTGCTCCACACTGCCCACAGGGGTAGGGAGGCCGTGGCAGCCAGTGGCAGGTAGCCTGCCTCCCCGTGGGGTGCACTGCGTGGCACTGGGAGAGCCGAGAATGCAGGGTGGTTTGCAGAGGAGTAAGGTTAATCCTGAGGAGAAGGAAAGTACATCTCAGGTGTGGGGCTAACCATGGGTGCAGGCAGCCAGTGGGGTGGAGAGGCCAGGCTGCAGGAGGCAGCACTTGGTTTTTCCTGTCCATACGTTCCCTGCAGCTGCAGCTGGCTGCTTCTGGAGACAGGACCCTGGCTCAACGGACAACTGGTCTGATGGGGTGGCTGTTTGGGTGTTCATGAGTGCTTACGGCTCTTCAAATGCTCTTACTGGCACGTGTTTCTCCATGCCTCTTTTGTGCTTTCACCTCCTTGAAACTGGTTCAGTTCTCAGTAGCTCCGCTCTGCTTTGCATGCACCTTCCCTGCTGTGCTTCCCTCTCACTGCACTTTGCTGCCCCGTGCCCAGCTCTTGCTGCCAGGCACAGGCAACAGGCTGGTGACAAGTAGCCAGGGAGACTCGTGCTTGGGCAGAGACCTGCTGCAATGGCATCAGTGCAAACCATGAGCGGGCAACACTGCTGCTAGTAACTTTCTTTTCTTCTCCTGCTTCAGTGGGAACCATATTTTCCAGGGACTGGCTGCTGGAGTAGCAGTGAATGAGAACGGGAGAGGCCAAATCACAGGTACGGGAATGAAAATGGCGTTGTTATGTCCAGTTTGTTTCTGTCTTTAAGCCTCTGATTGCAAAATCTATCCTCTTGTGGTTTTGGGGTGACTTTAGGTGCAATAATCCCCTGGTTTGCATTTTCTAGTTGGCATTTCTGCCGTTGATGGGGGGAGCATGTCTTTCCGCAGTGTGTATCCAAATTATTGTTCCCTTTGTCTCTGGCCCAGCTTGGACATGGAACTGTGTTCCAGAGCAATCTGCCATGTGGACTGCATTTTTTCTCTCCTGTAACATCAAGTTTACAAGCAAAGCTGTCAATGCCATTTTCCTGCTGTCCTGGCACCTCTTGAGTGGTTTTCCAGTTTGCCCTGCACCTCAAAGGGCAGGGAGGTGGTGGTTACTAGAACTGCTAATGACTGGTGGCCTGTGCGAGAGAGCATTGCCAGGGAAGTGGGGGAACAGGGAAGTTCCTGGGGCTTGGGCTGTGCTGCAGGTGATGGGAGCTTTTCGGTGGGGCCAGCTCTCGGCTTGCCAGGTCTCCTTGCTCTTCCATGGGCAGGAGGCCTGTGTTGTCACCTCATCCTCCCTGCCTGGCCCTAGGGAACATCATCTGTGAGAACCAGTGGGGTGGGGTGGACATCCGCCATGGTGGCAACCCCACCCTCAGGAACAACCTCATCTTCTGCGGCTACTCGGACGGCATGGTGGTGGGCGAGCGTGGGAAGGGCCTTATTGAAGGAAACGCCATCTACGGTAAGGAAGCAAGCTTGGGTGGAGAATGACTCTTGCTTTCTCCCCCATCCCCCCCATCCTCTTGGGCTTGCTGGGCTGCCCTCTACCTCCAGTGTGCTCTGGAGCTGTGGTGGGTGCCCAGCAGGCTTGGCTGGGAATGGCACCAGGCCCAGCTCAACACAAGCACTCTGGAGGTTTTGCTGCCAGCGCTGCCAGGCTATGGCTCACAAGGGGCCCTCTCCCTGCTGAGGAGACCACTGTTGTGTCTCCAGTGGAGGGCAGGAGCTTCCCTCTGAGCCCTGAGAGGAAAGCTGACCTTGCACTGTTGCCCTAGTGCAGGATAGGGTTGCAGGAAAGGACACGTACTCCCCACGGGGTGACGGGAGCCATGTCCGCTGCTGTCCTGTACTTGGCTAACCTGGGGCTAGAGGAGTCTGACAGAGTCCGTAATCTAACAACTGGGCTAATGTCTGATGGCAGGTAAACTCCCCAGGTGATTTTCGTAGGAAGCTGGAAACAGGTTTTTTAAAGGGGTTTTAAAGTGGCTGCAGAGACAAGTGCTGGAGAGAGCCTGCTGCTGCCAGGGTGCAGGTCTGAGTCCTGGAGGAGCTGTGCTCCTCTCTGGCCCTATTTAGGACAGAAACAGGATGCAGGCAGTCACATAGCATGGCTTTGTGTGCATCTGTCCGTCTGTCCCACTACTAACGCTGGAGCAGTGGCGGCCAGTAGTGCTGATGGCCAGTCTCAGCCCCTCACAGTGAGGGTAAGGTACACAGGGACTTCCCAGAGGTTTCTGGAACAGCAGTGGCCAGGGCAGGAGGAGCGTGGTCATAGGACCCAGCTATCCTGGGGGTGTCGAAGCTGCAGCTCAGCCTGTATTAGACACTGGAGAATATGCCTGGGCCCCTGAGGCCAAGCATCGGGGAAACCCAGCTAGGTGCTCCTGGAGCTGCTCGCTCCCTGGCCCCTGAGGCTCCCAGTCCTGGAGGAGGAAAGACGAGGACACGCCTAATCCCGGGAGAGGGTGCTGGCAGCACATGGGTTTCCAGCTCTGTGGCTACCCATCTGCAGTGAAGCCAGCTGTGTGTGGAGCTGGTGGACAGGGCTGTGCCTGGCCGTCCCACAGAGCCCCAGGCTGGTGGGGGTTTACCTCCTGGTGGCATGAGTTAAACCTGGGGACTTGAGCTGGGGTCAGAGTGTGGACAATGCGTGGAGAGGGTGGAGGTGGGGAAACAAAGGCACTGAGCTCACAGACTTGCCCAGTGGGACGAAGTCAGGGCCAAAGGATCGCTGAGAGCCCCTGACATGTAGGGTTAGCCTTCATGTGTGCTCTCAAAGACGAGGATCGCCTCTGTCCCACCTGCACCACATATGGACTACGGGCTGCTTCAGGACAGGGCTGGGGGTCTCCAGACACTGCTGAGTTGGCAGGCTATGCTGCCCACACTGCAGGCAACAAGGGGTGCGGCGTGTGGATGATGTCCTCCAGTCTCCCACACCTCATCAACAACCAGATCAGCCACAACAGCATCTACGGGGTGGCGGTGTTCTGCCACAAGGACGATGCTGGCAACTACAGCCCCGGCCAGGGGGGCAGCGAGAGCTTCCAGGAGGAGACAGAGGGTGCCAGTGGGGAGAACAACCCAGACAGCGAGGAGGAGTACCCAGCTGCCCGACATCCCATCAGCGTGGCGCTTGTGGAGTTGAACAGAATCAACCACAACGGAGGTGAGCTTGAGGCCCGGGGCTCTTCCCAGGCTCCAGGTGAAGGGTTGGCATGCAGAATGGTGTGTTGTCCTGACCTGCCAGCACTGGTGTCTGCCAGGGTCTTCCTCAGCTGTCAGGCCAGGAGCACCCTGGAGAAATGGTGGGCCAAGACCTGAGTATGGGTGGGTTTTTTGTCCTTTAGCTCCCAATCAGAAAGTCATATTGTGACAGAAGGAACTGGGTAGCTTTTAGAAACAGAAATACAGTTGTGGTCATCATGACTGAAGCTGCAAGCTCTTAACCAATAGCTCTTCTTTTTGGTTGGCAGCTGCTGGGTTGCATGTCAAGAGCAGCGAAGCACTCAACATCATCGCCAATGTAATTCACGCCAACCATGACGGTGGGGTGGCGGTGCTGCAGAGCAGCCAGCTGACACGCATCGCAAACAACAGCATTTCCTGCAACAGCCGGGGAGGCGTGCTGGTCGAGGCCAAGTGCCAAGTGGAGCTGCGAGGCAATGGCATCTATGAGAACAGCAGCCATGGCATTGTTTCCAAGGGAGAGGGTGTAATCACAGAGAATGACATCATTGGCAATCACAGGTGTGGCATCCAGCTGCTCCAGGCAGCGGACATGAAGGTGTGTCTTGCGGAGAGCTGAGGGGGCACCAACTTGTGTGTCCCTGCAGCCAGGGGCAGAGGCAAGAAAGCCTCTCTGTCCCAGGGGTGAGGGGGAAGCCAGCAGGTCCCCAGTTAGCAAGCAGGACAGGAGGGACTGCCCTGGGATTCCTAGCAGGAGGATTGGACAATCAGGATCGCATCCTTGACCCTGTGATTAGAGGGAGTGTAACTTCCTGGCTTCATTAGAAGTGTGTTCAGCTGATTGGGGGAAGTTGTCACCCATCTCCTTTGCCATCAGCAGTCTGCATCTGAAATGTGTCCAGTTTGGGACCTCAGGGTCAAGAGGGAGGTGGAGAAAAGGGAGAGGGTCCCATGCGGGCTTACCAGGATGGGCAAGTGTGGGACACATGACTGATGAGACGAGGCAGAGGGAGCTGGGCTTGGTTTGTCTGGCAGAGGAGGCCAAGGAGGATCTAACAGCAGCCTGCAGCTACCTGAAGGGCAGTCAGAACTCAGCCTTTCTTGGCAGTGCAAGGCAGTACAATGACGGTCAACAGCACAAGCTGTGGTGGTCCCTGGACCCTGGGAGGTCCAGGTGGGAGACTGGGGGTCTCTGGCCTTGGAGGGTAGTGCAGCCCTCAGACAGGCCGCAGAGAGATATGGAGTCACCATCCTTGGTGGTTTCCAAGCTTTGGCAGGACAAAGCCAGGGCTGCCCTCATCTAGTGCTGTAGACAGTCCTACTCCAGAGCTCCCTTCCACTAGTACTCCTTAACTCCAGGTTTTTCATGGGCAATCACTGGCAACAGCTGGAGGGAAGTGGGCAGGAACTGTTTGAGGGAAGATGCAGGTGAGAATTAAGTAAGCATTTGTTTCTAATTGGGCCAGCAGTGCGAAACTAGAGTGCACTGCTCAGAAGAAAGTGACATTTCCATCCCTAGTGGGTTTGAAGGGTGGCATGTCCTAGTATTTGTCAAGAGCGGTTTAGAAGTGGTCTGTAGGGCCCAGAGAGAGGAGGTGAGTTCTTCCCTAGCCTCAGCATTGTTGGGATAGTTATCCACAGGTGGCTTGTCACATCTGTCTGACATTTAAAGCTTGGTAAAGGACAGCTCAGTCATCTTTTCCCACATGTGGATTCACTGATGGCTTGTAGGAGAGACCTCTCTTCCCTCAGAGTGGCAGAGGGAATCCAGTGCATTTTGGTGCAATGATGTTCAACAAAGTCCATCTTCTCGCAGGCTTGCCCCTTGTATTTATTTAACTGAGTGGCACATTCAAGGGGGTGATTCCATAGGCCAGTGTTGGAGATTCTCAGGTTGTGTGAACTGTGCTGAAGAATTGGGGTAGCTGGCATCTGAACTAGATTTTTTGGAAGTTAGATGCAATGTTCTAGCATCTAGCCAGTTTCCAAGGTTAGTTCCTGGCTCAAAGTTGCCTCTGTTCTTTTCCTTGTTGAGGTGAAGCCATCGTGCATCAAAACAATAGATAAATGCAATTTGACTTATTGTGAAGTACCCCTAAAATTAGTATACTGAAAGCCCTGCCAAGACAAATGCTCTGCATGAGTCCCACAGGAGCTGCAGACTCCTTTTGAAAACCATGTCTGTAGAAAAGCATGGTGCTCTGGACGAGAAGCTAAAAACCACTGTATTTTCCATGGTCCCAGCTGTCTGGTCTCCTTGAGCACGCAGGCAGGATTCATATCGCAGGCTTCATTTGGGGACTACAGCGGGCAGCACAGTCCCTGCTGAAGTACTGGTGATGTGGTGCTCTCGTTTCTCATCCACTCACTGGCAGAGCCCAAGAGGTGCCTGAGAGCAGGTGAGATGATGTGCAGTTCTGGGTGGGGAGGAGTGCTGGGCAAGGAGCATTGCAGCAGCTGTTTCTGTAGAGCCAAGGAGGAGAAGGGACTGACCTGATCTTCCAAGAGTATGGCACAACGAGAGCTGTGGTCTTGTCTGTCTTGGGAAGAGGAGACTCCTAAGTGCTCTTTTGTGGTATACAAAGAAGTCACAGCCTGTCAATACAGCTGTTTGAAACCTGCAGGGCAAGGAGCAGCAGCAGGTTCATGTTCAGCAGCATCTGTGCTTGTGTTTCACCAAGGGGTTGGGTACCAGCTGCAGGGAAGCTTGTAGCATCTAGCATGGCCAACAACTAAGCTTCCAGCTGGGGCCACTAGTAACGTGGAAGGCCTTGGGTAAACTTGTGTGTGCATGGCTATGGCACATCCACTCTGAACCCTTGGTATGCTCCCAAACTGCCAGGGAGTGCTAGTGAGCCTGCAGAAGAACTTTGGGGTTTGGTTTTATGTTGGTCAAAGAGCCATATGAACAATGTCCTTCTACTTGGGCCTTCCCATCTAAAGCCTATTTTGCAGGTGACCAAGAACAGGATCCAGTCCTTTCAGGACTATGGGATTGCTCTCTTTGATGAAGCCAAAGGCCTGGTGCAGGAAAACCTCATTTTCCAAGGGAGATCCAAGAAATCCATTTTGAGACCAATATCAAATGCAGAGGATTGTGACATCCAAAACAACATGCTTCTCACCTTCAAGAAAAGGTGAGTCCCCTGGCACCATGGGGTGCAGTTGTGAGCTTGGAGCCACCATTGTGCTCTGTGGTAGGTGAGCACTGGAGGGCTCTGCTTTGTAGCTTCTCTTCCCAGCTTCCCATGCCTGCTGACCCATGGCACCAGCCCCATGTATGTGCTGAACCACTGCAGATGAGGACTGCAGATCAAGCAGAGCCCAAAGGTTCCTCATGAGATACCTCTAAAGTCAAATGAGGGGCTTGGATTATTCCTTGACAGGCCAGTGCAGGTCTTCACGATGTCTCTGGGCATAAGGACATCTGCCCTGTGCCCTGGCCAGCTCATTCTCATGCGGAGTGCTGCCTTTGAAGCCAGGCTGCTGTGTTTGCATATTGCACTGCTGTCCCTGCAGCATGGACAGCCACAGTGTTTGTAGCCTGGGCTGAGAGTCAGAAGAAGGAGGAATGGTGAGAGCCACCCCAGTCTGCATTGTGCTTCTCTGCTGGTGAGGAGGAGGAGGGTGGCTTCAGGCACCAGATTCCACCTCCAGGCTTTTGCTCCAGAGCAACGTGAATGGCAAAATGGAGTGCTTGTTTTCCTTGGGCGTGATTTAGCTACCCTGGTCTTTGTGCCTGTGTGAGACTGTGTCTTCCAGTGGTCTTCAGAGGTACTGCTGTAGCTGCAGATCTCTAATGGGTATTGCAAAGCTTTCCATTGTTGCCAGCTGTCACCCAAGATCTCAGTGACTCTCATCATTATAGGCCTTGTTCAAAACAGGCCACTCTAGACCAGGACTCTGCAGCAGAGGCCTGAGGAGGGAAAGCTGGAGCCCTGTCACCTGTACAAGGGCTGGGTATTCAGTGGATTGTTCTTTTTAGCTAGAAATTTAACCTTGTCTTACCTCTCTGGGTCACAGATCTTGGTGCAGAGTGTGGGAGAGGACACAGGGAAATTTGAAGACTTGCATTACTGGAGGGTCGTTAGGCCATATGGTCCCCCGGGTTGATGATGCTCTCACCTGGTCCTCCGGACTCATTAACATGAAAGTCAAATGCACTAGAGAGGACTCTTAGCCCCTCCTCCAGTGCCCTTTGCCCCATGATTCCTCCTTTAGGTTTTCAAATCTGTCCCCCTTTCCGATATTCTTGGGAGGCCCCAGCATTGACTCTCCCTCTGCAGGATCTTGTCCCATCGCCCAGAACTTGCAGTCACTTAGAGGTGTTGGCTGTGAAATCACAAAAAGTAGTTTTTGTAGTAAAGCAAGATGTTCTGTCTCAATTCTCCAATCATTTCTGTCCCACTTGGGTTTTGGAACAGACATCGTGTGCTGAGCATTGTGTGCCTGCCAGCACTGCTCTGCCCCTTTCCTCCTTGAACCTGAAGGGAGCGTTTCTAAGGCTGCTCTGGAAGCGCCGTTCCACCCTGCTCATGGGCCACACGTGGGGTGTCTCTCCTTTTCCCAGGTTTGATATGGAGTGCATGCTGATCAACCCCCCAGCACGGCCTCACATCGAAGGAGGTGCCCTGGGGTCCTGCACGGTGGCTGATGGTCAGAGGGTTTCCAGCATAACCTCCAGGGTGGATGGGGGATGTCACAACCATGGGAGCATCTTCTGCACCATTCTTTGACCAGGGAGGGACGTTTCTTCACCAGTATCTCTGCCTATCTTTTCTCCAGAGCTGCCACTGGGAAGCTCTCACAACTCAGGGGCAGGGAACCCCATTGGTCTGTACTCCCTTTTTCATGAAGGATTTTGCAACTTCAGTGGCACCTCATCAAATAAAAAATAGCTGGGAAAACAGCCATTATTTTCTTCCTCTTTGCCCGCTGAGATCGCTGCTGTGGTAATTTACAAGCGAGCAGTTCCTTAGATGAAATGTGCTCCTGGCTGGGCCTCCCCAGCTTAAGCTCTGGACAAACCTCTCTTCCCAATGGGCTTGTGGCATTATTTATTTGGGGATCACTTGCTTTGAAGCTGCTTTGTCAGTGACCATCTGCATTTGTGCCAGAACACTCAGAGGCTGACATGTCCTGTATGGTCTTGCTCAGTTTCTGTTTGTGCTGATTCTCACCCAGAAGGGGCACAGATCAATGCAGACAGACGTACGCACAGACATACATACCTGCAGTGTGGGTCCCTCCAGCATTCGGGCTCTGACGCTGTCTGCCCAGTACCTGCCCCTGGGTCCCAGTCTCCCAGGTTTCTGGCACCAGGGCATATGAGCCCCCAGAGGCTGCAGCCTCCCACAACAGACAGGCAGACACAGACAGACTGCCTGGGCTCCCGAACCACCTCCTCATTGGTAGCAACCCCACGCAGATGCAGGTCCCCATACACCACCGATGCTTCTGCCCACACCGAAGGGAGAGCCCTCACCCTGAGAACAATTAGAAATGGCGTTTGGTGAGTGGACAGGACAGACTCTGCTTGTCAGGCATGGGCATGGCCAGACCAGCATCTGTCCTTGGCCACCAGCCACGTTTACACACACAATGGGCCACTTTTTATTCCCTTATCCCTCTGCTTTCCCACATTTGTTCTCCCCAAACCACCTTGATCCCTGTGTTTCTCCATGTTTCATTCCCCGCCCCCCCCCCCCCCCCCCCCCCCCCGGGAATCCTGTAATAATCCTTGTGCAATCCGGGAATGCTCTTCTCCTGCACTCCCTAGCAGTGACCCCTGGGTCTGTGGGGTGCTTAGTAGAAGGTGGGTATCCCCCAGGTCATGGGGCTGAGCTCCCCTGGGACTGAGAGGAGCTGGGCAGAGGGGCTTATTGCTCTGAGGGTGCCACTGGGGATCCCCCAACATCTCCTGGGGCTCAGGGCTCTTGCTGCTGCAGACAGGGGCTTGCCTGCTGTAACCCTGCATGACCAGCTGGTGGTTTCTGCCTTGTCATCCCCTGTCTGCAGCTAGCAGTCAGTTCCCAGCTGGATTTTCTCTGTTTTATTCACATAACAAGCTCTCCAGACAGGTTTCTGCTCTGGTGTAAGCTGGCATAACTGTGTACTACAGTCTAATGTCATCTGCTCCTTCTCTGCAGACTGACGCTGTAAGAAGATCTAATCCACTTTTTTCTTTTTTAAAGGAGAAGTACTATAATTTCAGGAAAACTGCCACAAATAAGATGCTGTATTTTCAAGGTGATCTACATTTTAGTACCCGAGTTGTTTTCCAAACTGAGAGAAATTTCCCAGAGCAGCTTTTGGAGCTACCCTTTCAGTAGGGGCTCGTTACGTAGTGCACTGCAGGGCTGTGGGATGCAGCCCTGCCCACCCAGCAGGGACTGGCATTTGGCAACCACATGGCCTGTGCCAAAGCCTGGAGGGTTTCATGTGCTCAGGAGTAGCTTTAAAACCAGAGGTGAGCGACAACATTAGAAGTTGGCAAATCTCCACCAATGCATATAACTATATATGCATTACCTCTGGGTGTACTGTCCAGAGTTGTCTTGAACCACCATCAAAGCAAACCTTTCACCATTAAAAGACTGCTTGTTTTGTTTTGGTGCTGTACGGTCAGTGAGTTGGTCAAAGGCCTGGTTTGCCTCAGGATAAAGGCAAAGCTGACCTAACACAAGCCTTCAGAGGCCAGAACTGCCGGTTGCCATTCCCTGGGCAGAGTGGGAGATGTGCACAGCACAAGATCTTAGTAGGGGGGCAGGGTGGAGGGTGTCTCTTGAGATGAGTGTGGCTGAGCTGAAGGAGAGTTAGAAAAATGGGAAGATGCGACCCACTGGGGCATTGCAGGGCAGTGTCTTGCTGTGGTGGTGCCGCTTGGGAGGAGAGAAACTTCAGGGAAGGAAGCCTTGTAGCTCCTAGCTGACACCCACCGTCCAGCTGCTAACAGGGTTGCTTTGCTTGATGGATGGTCTTGGACCAGGAGCGGAGTTGAGCTGTAGAAGCAGCTGGCAGTGGTAGTGAGAGACATGCCAATACAGAATATGCCTATGTGAGTGACCAGGTAAGCAGCAAGAGAGGAGTGAATGCACAGGTTGGTAGCAGGGATGGGTGTGAGGGAAGGCTGCGAGAACCCAAATTCATGCTGCAGAGCAGGAACCTAAAGTCCCAGGTTCCATGTAGCTGTCTCAGCAGTACTGCCTGTCATGTACAAAGGCACAGATCCACAGTCGGGGGCTGGGGGGGGGGGGGAGGGAGGGGAGGGGATGGGATGATGTGATCTTGGGGGAGAGGAAGGGTGGGCTGCACGTCAAGTCAGGACAGACCCAGGATGCTGACACAGAAGAATTATGGTGGTGGTTGTAAACTGGAAGTTGCCAGAAGGTTAGCATGCCTGCAAAAGAACCTGGAAATGTTCAGTACTACTCTGAAAATGCCTGTAGGGAAGTAAATAGCATAACCGCAATAGATGCGGACGCTCAGACTGTTCACAGTGTGGTTACTGGCACACAGAAGCCAGAGTGGGCTGAACTTGCACATACTTCTAAACCAATGCTGAGAACCTCAGAAATAAAAGGGGGGGAGTGGGGTGGGGGACACAACGCACACGATCTGTAATGCCTGGGGCTGTCTGCAGTGGCCTGAACCCTGGGGTTGAAGAGAACACCTCACTGTTCAGGCACCTCCCAGAGGGTTCTGAATCACGTCAACCAGTCCCCAAAAACAAACAAAAACCAGTGAGATTTGGGATTTTCACAATAGCTTAAATATCCTCTTCATTCTGTGCTTTTTGCACTTTGGAGCAGCAAAATGCCCCATAGAGGATCCACATGCTGTTAAGCAGACATAAAAAAAATTATTCACAAAATACATAGTTTAACTCACTTCACATCATAGCAGATTATGAGCAAGCAGTAGGTCACATGATCAATTATCCTTAAACTTCCAGCAGGTTGAGCTGGAAGTACCGAGTTCAAATATTGTCTTCAAATGTTAATATTTATCTATCGATCACTATGGAAAAAGCCAAATGTTCATGTTGACTTCATCTTCACAAGGAAAGCAAAAATGAAGTTTGCTTCCTTAATCTTTCAATTTTATATTACATATACATGAGACCCTGACTGGTCAGTACAGTTACGACTTTCAGACACAAAGTCAGAAAGTAATACTCTCTCCTGGTGTGGAGAGAATTCACTGGGCATTCATTAATTAATCTTCAGTGGCATTCACTCATCATAAAATATTTTATGTTCTTGTAATACAGTGGATAGGTTATAGAGCATAGTGGAAGCAGTGTGTGGTGCTGCTGTACTTGTGCAAAGCCTTAATTCAAGTGCCTGTTGTGATACAGTGGGTAACAGGCCCCAGCTGCCCCAACCCAACAGCTTGCTGAGGGCACAATCTGGATTTATGGTGGCTTTTTCACCACCTAAACACTGTGCAAAGCTTGTGCACATGCATGACCTGCACAGCCCCTTCATGGCGCAGCACAGACCTTGCATTGTGCTCTGCTCATAATTTAATTAGAGCACATCATTTCCAGAAAGGCAGCACTGGTGAAAGCTGAGTGCCTCCCTGGTGCTGCTGTGCATGTCCTCCTGCTGCCTGTGCAGGAACCAGTTGTGAGACAATATGCCAACATTGCCAAGAGAGGTTGACTCCAACCCAACAATGTCCTACAGACCCTGTACTCTTAGGTGTGAGAAAGACCCTGTGCCCAACCTGTTTCATTGAATCTTTTATCTGGTGGCCACAACCTTATCAAGAGGACTATAACGCTATCTGTATGCTAGCAAAGTGGAGTGAGCTTCGGATGGTAGCAGGTGAGCAGTGGGGAGAGCTTCTGGTCACCTTCAAACCAAGCAGCCATGGGACCTACCCTGCTCCCATGGGAACATTCTGCCACTCAGACAAGGATGATGATGTGACCCATCGTAGGTCCTGCCTCAGCTCCTGTGCTGGCTCAGGCGTGCCGATGCTGCATGGCTACGGTGTACACTTGCTAAGGCATCAGCTGTGGACAGGCGTGCTGGTTTTTGCACAGGCTTAGAGCCGTTTGGTGGCAGTCCAAGGCAAGCCACGGCCCTGGCCCTCCTGCTCGTGGCAAGCCTCTCCAGGTGGCACCATGCTCTGGCAAGGGTTAGCATTCTCTAACTTGTGGCTGCCATGTCCACCAGTCTCCCACAGGGCAGCCTGGACACCTGCCTCTGGAGCAAAGCGCATGGCCTCTCTCCCAGCCTCTCTTGCGCTTGACGTGCTTTCGAATAAGGTGACCCCAGAAAGTTGAGCAGAGTGTTAGCAAAGCTCTCTTTTCCATCAAAGCATCTTTCTCCACCACTACTGGGTTTCTCCTTTCAACCTTTCCTATTGTCTCCCAGGGATCAACCTGTCTACTTGCACTCCCCTCTCTGTGATGTGGACAGGGACAAGAGTACTTGGCTGGAGGCTCTGAGTCCATCTAGGCTACCTACATCTTGCTGTAGTTCACACCTGGCAGTCCCCTCACAGGACCTGCATGCAGGCCTGTCCTGCCTGCTTGTCCTGTCCCACTCAGGGGTGAGGGTGAGGTTAACTGTTTAATTCTCTGCGTGGTAATCAGGAGTAACGACAATTACTTTAGAGGGTCAAACCAATCATAAATTTACTTAAAACTCAGTGGAACTACAAAAGATAGAGGCTTCACAAAAGTCGTAACAATGCTCAAAACTTAGCAGAACGATGAAAGGTAAGGGTTTAGCAAAACATGTGACAATATTACCCTATTGTGCTGAAAATTGAGTTAGAGACAGAGTGATAGAGAGGAAAAGAAAGAGAGAAAAGAGAGAGAAAGAGAAAAGATAGCACCAACCTTGGATCCAGCGATGTTCTCTGCTCGTAGTTACGGTCTTCCAGTGGTGGGTGCGTGCCGAAAACTTACGTTTTCCCTTTTTATAACCCAATGTTCCCGCCCCATAGGCAGGGGTCTGTCATCACTGAGCAGGCGCAGTACGTGCTCAGGAATGTTTAGAAATGTTCTAGAAATTAGTTTAGTATTAGGGGGTCCTGGGGCTCTCACTGCCCCCCCCCTTCAGGGCTGACCAAGCGAGTGGTGATCTGTCACAGGCACATGGTGCACAGGGCACAGATGGTCTTTGTTTACATGTTTTAGGAATAGACGAGTGGTCTCACAAGATGTTATCCTGCCTCCACAGGCTCCGTTCTTGTTCAACACTCCCTGGTCATCATCAGCCCATCCCTGTCCATGTCAAGATGGGTGTTTGCGACATTCACTTGTTATCAGAGCCTCACACTGCTGCAGTGGGAGCTGCCCAGCACCGGGGGCATCTCTCTGACCCCAAGACAGGATCCTGGGTCCCCTTCCCTAACAACTGCCACATCCCTGCCTTGGCACTTCTTTCCATATAGCAAAGAACCCCTTCAAAGGGGAAGGCGAATAGCTGCTTTCCAAAGTGCAGCAGCTAATAGTGAGACACATTGCAGATGAGGCATTCTCCCATTTGGACTAAACTAGCACTCATTTTCCCCAAATCAGGGGTGCTGCTCTCAAACACACCCCGAACAGGCTCTGCTGCACACAGCAGTGATGTTAAGACAGGCTATTAACATCCTCATCCCTGCTGCAAGTGGCTCCAAATCATGGAAAAGAGCTAACTTCCTGCTCAGTTGGGCAACCTCTGCTTTCTACTTCTCTGCTTACTTTGGTACACAGAGGTAGCTTTGCAACAGCAGCTAATTTTTCATCCAAACGCCATGGTGTTGTCAGGGTGATCCACGTCTGCTCCCCTTCTCATGCTCATATCAACTATCTGACACACAGTAACAATGAGCTAGAATTAGATAAAGAGGATAAACATGTATCTCAGAGTAGTGCTTCTTACCAGTCTAAGTCAGAAATGCTGGCTCTGATATGCAGAAGACCAGATCCTAATGAGAATTAAAAAAGCAACCAGAAAAAGGGGTTTCAACCAGATCAGCTCCCTGAGCAAACTGACTCTACTGAAGACTTGAGAAGAAGGCCTGAGTGTCAGAGGCTTCCAAAGTGCAACACGAGGAAGTGCAGAGTCCTGCACTCCTCCTGGGGAGGAGCAGCCCCATGCACCAGGACATGATGGGGGCTGCCCAGCTGGAAAGCAGCTTGGCAGAAAGGGAGCTGGGGGTCCTGGTGGACACCAAGTTGAACATGAGCCAGAAATGTGCCCTTGCAGCAGAGACTAATGGTGTCCTGGGGGGCATTAGGAGAACCATCTCCAGCAGGTCAGAGGTGATCTTTGCTCAGTGCTAGTGAGGCCACATCTGGAGTGCTGTGCCCTGTTCTGGGCTACCCAGCACAAGAGAGACATGGACATACTGGAGTCTAGTGAAGGGCAACTGAGATGCTGAAGGGACTGGAGCGTGCCTCCTATGAGGAAAGACTGAGAGAGTTGGGACTATTCAGCCCAGAGAAGAGAAGGCTCAGGGGGATCTCATCCATGTCTATAGACAACTGAAGGGAAGACGCCAAGAGGACAAGCCAGGCTCTTCCCAGCAGTGCCCAGTGCCAGGACCAGAGGCCATGGGTATACACTGAAACACAGCAGGTTCCCTCTAAACATCAGGAAACATTTTACTGAGGGACACCAAGCACTTGCACAGGCTGCCCAGGGAGGTTGTGGAGTTTCCGTCACTGGAGATACATCATCTGGATGTGGTCCTGGGCAACTGTCTCTGGGTGGCCCAGCTTGAGCAGGGGGATTGGACAAAGTGACCTCCAGAGGTCCTTTCCAACCTCAACCATTTTGTGACAAAATATTCCTATTTATTGTCTGCAGCCTGTAATTCTCATGGCATTATCCTCTACCAAGAAAACTAGATGTTTGGGTCATTTCTAATGAGAGCTGTGAGCAGTAGGTCATTAAGGCATGTAAGGAGTTATGCTTAAAGCCCCAAACGATGTACTAACCCCAAATTACTGCCTGAAGCAAAGACACCTCAAGGACTGGTCTTGACATCCCAAGCTTCTCCTGTTTCACATAAGCTTTTTCTTTTGGAAGTGAGCCTCAGCTTTTCACAAGCCCCAGATTCCTACAACCTTGCTTAGTAAACACCTGCAATGAGGCTTACAGTGCAGCACTCCAGGACTTGAATGAAAATGTAGAGAAACTAACCCAGAAACCTCTCTCCTCAGGACTGGGAATCCACAGCTGTGGATTCAAACTAATCAACCGTTCTGAAGATAACAGTAGCTCTTGAGTCAGCAGATTTTTCCCTCCTCCAGGCAAGAAGCCAGGATAGGGAAAGTGGCAAAAATATTTTGTCTGTGTTGCATCTTTATACTTTTTCAACACAGAATTACACTGAAACTCTAGAGAAACAAACACACAGGGCCAAACACGTGTAAGTAGTGCTTTGCTTAGTCCATCCCTTTCTACGCTTTCTACTCTGCATGTATGAAAAAGGGGTGGAACGGCCACAAGCCAACAGGTCACTGCCAGAACCAACCAGACAGTAGTCGGTGGAGGACCTGCAGTTTCAAACTGTTCTCTTGCTCTGGCACAATTTACACCCTTCTCCCCTCATACAGACAGGAAGACAGACAGATGTTTTATTACAGCTTTTTCTACATAAATAGAAAAAAGAAGCAGTTTAATGAGGTGAACATGTGTTCCATCCCAGCCTCAAGAGAGGGTTTCAGCAGGGTCATGTACTGATGCTGGACAGCCAAGTGCAACAGACAAAAGCATCCCCATGATGCTCTGTGTGCAGAACAGCAGGTGGGAAAGGAACTGTTTTATCCCTGCTCAGATCTCCCAGACATCTTAGTTCATTTTCTTGCGCTTCCGTAGGTTCCCTGATGCCTTCTGCACAGGCAAGGGAAGAGAGAGAGTGCCCAGCTTGTGGTTCTGATCATTCTCAAGTCCCTGCAGCCCCTTTGCCTTGGAGATCTTCAACCGCATGGCCTTTGCAATGTCCATCATCCTGGAAAACACCGGAGAAATACTGTGTCAGTGGGGCGCACATGTCTTCTGTACCATGACACTGCACAGAAGATCAACAGCCTTTTGTCTCAGAGGAGAAGCCAGGAGGCACCAGCAAGCAGGATGCATTCTCTGCATCTCAAGGATGCCATGGAGACAGAAGCTGGAAGTATTGAAAGACTACAAGGTAGAGCCTTCCTGGGGAGACGAGAATGCTACTGAACTGTGCACCACCACCTTGGAGAGCATTACAGAGCATTATAAACCCACATTGCCTTACTCAATGGCCACCTGACCTGAGGAAAAATAATGCTGCTGTCCACTTCCCTACAAAGAGAAGAAGCATTATTTGTGTTCAGCTGCTGATGCTGCAGCTCATGGTTGCTTCTCAGTGCACTTGTCTCCTGTGTGTGGTACGATGAATGCAACCTAGTACAGCAAGAACATCTCCTCTTAGCCACTAAAATTCAGCATCCTTAGCGGTAAAGAAGAGGGGCTTGGCTGACATGTAGTGCAAAGAGCTTGGGCAAGAAGGTGCAAGTCACCTGAAGGTGACACCTGAAGGCTTGTTGAACAGAGAGAACAAAGGGCATCTGAAGGGAAGCCATCAGCGAAATAGGTGTCTGGGCCTCAGCTGGGGTCCTGAGAACACACAGGTCCCAGAATCCTCCCAGATGACTTTATGATTTTTGAAATACAAACAGATTCAGTTGGGAAGGGTTCTTCAGACCAAGCAAGGATCATCCCATCAGGTGAGACTCGGGGTTATGTGTGTCTCCTCAATTTTTCCAATAGGTCCCAGTCTCCTCCACCCTTTTCTCAACAGTATCCTATGCCCTGTGTTCCCAGCTCCAGTAAAGCAGTTAAGAACAAAACCTGTGTGTCAACGGCAAAAACCAACATGTATTCCTTAAAAAATGTAGCTCAAAAAAGAAAAAAAGGAAGAAAAAATGGATGGAAACCAACGGCAAACACTGATGTTAAACCCACTACTACCCAACAAAGAATGAAGAATTGGGGGCAAAACCAGAAGTTAATGCATCAAGGCTGACTAGGAAGTTTACAAAACCAAAAGGTGACTAAGGGCTTTGATAACTTCCAGTTATTACAGGATGTTAACATTACATCCCTCAGCCAGAACCCCCAGGACAGTCAACAACATTTTTCTCAGTTGTAGTGAAGGGTTTGTGTCCTCCACAGTTCCCACCCAGCCACACAACCTCCAAGCAATCCTGTTAAGAAAGACCAACATGATTGAGTTAGGAAGCGCCAAAACTTGGCATCACCATCACCCACAGGACAGGGTGGGAGAGAGATACTGATGAGCACGGCTGAACAGTCACCAACAGGGCCACCTCACCCCTTCCCAGACAGTGTTAACAAGCTGCCTGCTGAGCTCACACAGCGGAATGGCTGATCAGAACTGCTCAATTCCTGATTTATTCAGCAGGGGCCAGAGACAGTACAGCGCAAACAGCTCCCCAAGCAGGAGGAGCTCACAGCAGGCTCCAGCTGACACCTGCTGGGAAAAGCAGGTCTTGCAGCAGGTGCACAGCACTTACGTATTCTTTCATGGAAAATTAAAATCTAGAGAACAACTGCCCCTGAAAGTTAACACAGCAAAGGTGGTTTGCCCTGAAGCTTATTCTGTAAGCTGTTTTCTACCCATTCACCTTCACTTACCCTGAGTTGGCAAATCCTTATTTCATTACTATGGTCAGCAATTCTGCCTAAAACCTCTCCACATGATGCTTTGCTGAAAAATCCCCAAGTCCATCAGTATTTCAGAAACAAAAACAATCTCCTCAGTGCCAAGCCCAGAGTGGGTAAATTTCAGGGGCCTAGGATTCCTCCATGTAAACACCAACTACATGTGCACCTTGCAACTGTGAGAAAAAAACCTGTTTCTAGTTTTCCTGTTGCAGCCGGCTGCAAACCTGTACTTACACCTGTAACTGACAGGGACTGGAGCTCTACAGGAAGAAGGGGAACAAAGGACATGAAGGTGAAGAACGATGCAATTTGTCAGGCAAAAAATGGGGCTGGGTGGCAGTGGATAGACCTTGTCCTGGAATCTGCCCTGGCTGCTCATTTTGGTGCTGCCTGCCTCAGTTTCCTTGCCTGCAAAATTGCTGAAGAGCCTCTTGATGCACCTGAGGACCTCTTTGCAACAAGTGCCCTTTTAAACTTCCAGATGTATAAGAACCCTCCTTTATGAGCACTAGGGCTTCCAAAAAAAAAAAAGAAAAAAAAGCTTCAAGATACTCATCAAAGAGAGTCCAGTTACAACAGGAAGGACTCACTAGTAGGTATCACTGTACTACCCACACGCCAGAGAGGCTACAGAGCTCTTCCCCCCAGGGGCTCTTTGTAGGAGTATCACAGCATATCTCAGCAGGTATGAACAAACATGATGACTCACCTGCTTTCTTGGAGCTTCATGTCATTCTGCAGGATAGTGAGGTCTGTTTGGAAGTTGTTAATGTGCAGAGCCAACGCAATGACATATGCTGTGATTTTAGCCTTCATTGACACAGAGATTAAATTCTGGACACTGCATGGCAAAAGGGAGAACACATGAGATGTGGATGTGAACTCAAAACACAACCCCCACGAGACACGGACAGAACCGGAGCCCCAGTTAGACATGACTTTTCCTAGACACCAAAAAAAGAGCTCAGAGCAACAGAGATCTCTGATCACAGAGGCCTAACAGGCTTGTTTGTCCTCCTCACATGCCCCTGTTTCTGTTCAGAAGTGCAGGCTCCTGGGGTTGTTTATCACTATGCAGCCTCAACAAAACCACCAACTAATGACACTTCAGTCTCCTTCACAGGCTGGAGGATAGCAAAGGGAAGCTGTTCTGAGGGCATCCAGTGTAACTACTAATGGCACCTCAAATACACAAGCCATACAACACAGATTCCTGGCTGGCAATCCTCTGGGAACTTTTGACTGTTTGTAACTGGTTTCAGCCTTCAGACAAAAGCTGGCCCATTTGGACTCAACTTCTCTGCTCGTCAGATTAACAGCAGCTGTGCAATAGCTGAGCATCATCACTATGTCCCTTCTAGGGCTGCTGGCTCCCTGAGTGTGAGGAAGGCACTGTGGCAAGAGTGAGGATACTATGTGCTCTTGCCTGTATTTTGGTGCTTCCACTCAACAGGATTGCTGAAAGTGTTTATCCAGATTTATATCTGCTTCGTTGTACATGGTAACCTTCTTAAGGGTGCACCCTAGGGCCACCTGGTCAAAGGCAGCCTCCAACAGCTGCCCGAGGCCCTCCCTGCAGTGAGGCAGCACTCAGTGCTGCACAAGCAGCTCTGAGACTGCTGGAAAGGAGGACCTTGCAGAAGCTTCCCAGCCTCTGCTCCAGTCATGGGGCTGTGGCTTCTCCCGGCTGACCTCCACAGCAGGACCAGACCCAATACCAAACTTTGCCACTGCTGGTGGGGCATTGCCTGGGTAAAGCTTCAGCAGAACTCTTTGGCCTGTATACGTACGGGTGCCATGGTGTGGGTGTCAGCCCAAGGCAACTTAACCAGTGCAAATCTTTATACAGTTTTGTCTGTGTATGTTTCAATGGAGAATTCAAGTAAGTCAATTCAGGTTCATCTAAAAGCACCCGTTACACTAATTAAACCATGCAAGTGTAAAAATAGCACCATTATTTATTCATTGCATGACCTCTGTTCTGACCCACTCTGGGATGGTGGAAGAGCTGACACATCCATCTGTCAGCTGCCTTGGTTCACAGTGGAAACGGACATGCAGACAGCTGCCTGTTTAGCTGCACAGTTGAGAGCCACCTGCACAGAAAGCGGCTGTTCTGCCATCCTGCATCCAGAAATGGTCAAGCAGATGGCTGGGCACCCCACTTGGTCATACTAACTAAATCCACAGGGGCAGGCTTGCTTTTGTACACACAACCCTGCGTCTCCCAGTCACATTTTAGACCTCACTGTCTAAAATGGACTACCACCAGCCACAACCTAGGGCTGAGGGTGTGAAGGAAGAGATGCTACGGCTACCTTCCATTTTGGCAGCAGTTTTCCTGATAATGTGCCCATGGCCCTTCAAGCTGAGCTCTGCCATCTCTCTACCTCAAGGACACAGCAAAACAAACATACCAATGGCACTTACCTGCCATTGTTGTAGGTCAGTGAAGTGAAATTCTTCATGAGTTTCCTGCTAATAATGTGTGGGCATTCAGGACCCATTGGATCTAGGACAGAAAGGGTTTTTGCAGTGGAATGAGAAACATATACTCTTCCTTGTACTGCCCATCTCCAGCCATCATAATAGCACATTTATTACTACAGCACTTACTGCCTCTTCCCATGAACACAGAGAACCCAAAAGGAACCCAGGCACTGATTTCTAGGTCTCATCACTTTTCAGGTCAGAAAGAGGCTCCTAACAGCTTTTATCTTCTTTATAAATGAGATCTCCCACTTAAAACCAACACAATCTAAAATGCATGCGTGTGCGCCTACGCATATATTTCTTTAATGGATTCCTGCCTTTTAATAGATAGTCCTGTCACAAAATGTTATTAAAACTGAAACAACACTAACAAATTCCTATTAGCACCAAGACTAGTTATTTCCACATCCTCCTTGACTAAGTCCTACAGGGTTACTCCTGTGTCTCCAGCAATGTAGCTTGGCTTGCCATTTCCTCCTCTCTCAGCCCCTGCCATTGAAAATGCTAACAATGACATTTTCAGCACTGACAAGGAGACTCAGATACACAGGTTCTATGGAAGAGAGCAAGTCTGGAAAATCTCAACCAAAATATTTTGTGCAGTGCTTTTGAGAACAGCAGTTCCTGCCACATTAAAATCAAGATCCTGAAGACAACAGAGGTGTGATTGCTGTGATCCACGCATTGAGCTACTAAGCAAAGGATGATGAATATATTTGTGATTGTCAAAAGCACAGAGATATAAAGGATGTATTGTGTACTGTATGCTTCTTGCACCTGGAATACAGAGGCTGGATGAGGGAAAAAGCTGATAGTTTTCAGCCTCTTGGCTTAGGTCTAAAGTGTTCGTAAGTATAGAACTATTTATAAACTAGAATCTCAAAATTTCCAATCTAAGCTACCCTGTCTCCTACCAAAAGGATCTCATGGTGCCAACTGATGCATGGCAGTTACAAAGGGAATGAAAAGGATTAGACATACATCTCCCAGCAGATGCAGATCTAACAACCCTCAGCAACATGTAGATCGCCAATCTCAGCATGAAAAGGGCTGAAGGCAACTTCTGCAGCTAGCTGTTTGATCACACAGCTCATTCTGGGCAGCCTTACTGTTTTCTACCGCAGTAATTACAAACCAAGTCTCAGCAGGTGATTAAAATTGGAGGAGCTGAAAACTCTTACGTTTCTTCTTGATGACTTTTAGGTAGCTGAACTTAATAAGGGTGTCCAGGAACCAGAGGCATCGGGCTTTGTGATCTCTGTTCTTCTCATCAGCAGGCAGGAACTTCAACTCCTCTAAAACAAAGGAGCAATGGCTGAAGGAGAGAGGGGAGGATGAGACTCACAAGAACCAGGAACCAGTTTACAGTCAGGACAGGCCACACCTGTAATTTCAATGCTCACCTGTTTGAGAAGAGTTCCCCGCACACCTTTAAAGGGTGCTTTGTGAGCATACTTTCCTGTCAATGCTTTTCCTGCTCACTTCAGCCCCTCAGCATAAGGCCTTAACAGCTCTAAGTGTACGTCCACGTCACTTATCAAGCCACTGCAACTTCCACAGCAAGTCAGTACTTGGCTGGGACAGTGCCCAGCCATGCACATACCATGCTCAGCACAGCTCTGTGCTCCCCCTTCTAGGCACCTGCCTTCAGACCCCACTTTGGATTTCTCCACTCTCTTCCTCTGCAATCAAAGGGCAGCCACGCTTCTGAGCGCACAACTTCCTCACCTGTAGAACTATACCCCACATTCTCCAAGGTCAGTGTTGCTTAGCTGTGATCGGATCAAATGTCCTCCCTCTGCACTGAAAAGATCAGCCTGGGTATTGTGGAGCTGGCAGCAGTAGCCATGCTGCCCCATAGAAAAATTACAGTTTCACAGGGCCAACCTTTACTATTACAAGTCTGTTTCCAGCAGCATTACCTTTTATCTTCTGTTTTCTTGGTGATTTCTTCTGGAGTGATATTAACAAAGACTGCTGCTGGAACCTGCAATGCTTCATACTCTGCTGGGGACAGAACTGGAAGGATTTTAAAGAAAAGAACAAGCATGCCTTTGCTCTCCCTTCTGGTCTGAACAGCCCGCA
The DNA here is from genome assembly GCF_011004875.1 of Balearica regulorum gibbericeps. NCBI lineage: Eukaryota > Metazoa > Chordata > Aves > Gruiformes > Gruidae > Balearica > Balearica regulorum. The sequence continues at coordinate 252,159 of NC_046220.1, forward strand.
GTGAGATAAGCTCTATCACTCTTGCTTTAGGAGATGTGGGGCAAGGAAGGAGGGAAGGAAATTGTAAATAGGCAGGAGGTTACAGCAAGACTAGGAAGCTGGCCCGTAACAAAGGTCTCCAAAAGACTGTGGCTTGACCACAGGTCACTTCTCCTGCATGGCTGACTTCATTACTATTCCCAGTTGAACAGGGAGGCACAGCATCCTGCTCTCTGTAGGAAAGAGGCAGGACACGGGATTTGCAGGCCCAAAGACCTCAACACAGCATGTCCCTGCTCTCAGCTTTTGGCTTGTGAGGGGAGAAGGCTCGGCTCATTCACACGCCCAGCAGCACTCACTCCTACGTGCCAGACCACTGACGTTCGAGGCTTACAGGTGTGGGAAACCACTCTGCCACAGAAAAAGATACTGTCCTCAAACTTGTAAACATTTTCTGGTTTGTCAGCATCTTCATTACATGGTGGGAGGAAGATGGAGATGTTCTGCACATCATCTTGGGCCACATCCTGGATCAAAGCTTTGGAGGGAAACAGGAAAAAAGACAGGATTTGGACCATGCAAAAAAACCACAGAGAACATGACCACAACCCAAATCTTTCCTTTAAACATGTCTACTTAATGGTAGTTCTTGGGTCAACATCAGTTTAGTCACAGCTGGAGCTTTAAAGGTTTAACACTACAGTTCAGTTTATCTCACTTGGGACAGTAGTAAGGAAAAGGCTACAGCTCTTTCCTATTTTGTTTTGTCACTGCCACATGTAGGTGCTGACTGTACAGAAAGCATTCCAGTAGGCACAGAAAGGCTGAGAGCTTCTGATGTGACTGCTATGTATTGAACATGCTGGCTTTTAGACTGGTGTCATCACTTCTACCAAGAACTTTCTGCTCCTTGAAATTTAGAAAAGCCACTCCAAACTAGAGAAAAATCTAGGAAAGAAGTGCACCAAGACAAACTGGCTGCTGGTGCCGCCCCTCTTGCCTGCAGGGTGGTCAGAATATGGTTTTGGTACCCTGGGTTCCATTGGACATCCACTTGGCACAAAGCAGCTCTGAAAGCACAGTCAATATCTAAGCTGGAACACAAGGGGTGAGAGCTGACAGGTTCTACAGTCAAGAGACGTCTCTCCCATTCATAGCCAATGAAACTTAGAATCCCAGAAGTGCTGGTGGAAAGGCACTCTGGAGGTCTCTTGTCTAACCTCCTGCTTGGAGCAGAACTATCTACAGCACTAGGTGAGGGCAGCCCTGGCTTCGTCCTGCCAAAGCTTGGAAACCACCAAGGATGGTGACTCCACACCTCTCTGCGACCTGTTCCAGGGCTGCACTACCCTCCAAGGCAAGAAGGTTCCCCCAGTCTCGCACATGGGCCTCCCAACATCCAGGGACCACTGTAACTTTTGCTGCTGACCCTTGTTGACACTGCTGAGAAGGGCTTAGCTCTGACTGCCCTTCAGGTATTTGTGGGATGCTGTTAGATCCTTCTTGGCCTCCTCTTTGCCAGACTAACCAAGCCCAGCTCCCTCTGCCTCTCCTTATCAGTTGTGTGCTCCAGGCCCCTGCCTGTTCTTGATGCCCTGCCAGGACTCCTCTGTCATTTCTCTGCCTCCTTCTTGATCACGGCGGGGGTGCAGAGAGGTGACACAGGCTGGACAATGTAATACAGATGCAGCCTCAGCAGCACTCAGTAGTGGAGTTATCAACTCTGCTAGAAACATCACCTCAGTGATGTTTTGGAGAGTGAACTTTCCCTGCAGTACTGACAATAACTAAGGCCATGGCAGGCTTCTCTTCTGCAGGCTCCTCCATAGCAGAAGCCTCAGTCCATCAGCCTGGCTCACAACAGCACTGGGGGTGGCACTTGTTGGGGCTGTGACCTGGTTTGGGGCATGGACCATTATCCATAGACATGCCACTGTGAAGCCAGGGTACAGCTCATGTTAACGAACTTTCAGCATCTCAGTTCAGACCAGCTGAATGTACTGCCTTTATCCCCATAAACTGATAGCCAGCGACTCCCAGAAAAGCTCCCAACAATGGGTAGGGATGGACACTGATGCCACAGGGACCTTCCCTCATTCAGGCGACTCTCACAATGATTGCCTTCATTAAACCCTGAGACAATATTCTTACCTGTTACTCCCTTTGCATCTATAATGTTTGCTGCTGCTTTTGTCACAGCAGTATTCAGAATATCATTGCCCACTGCATTCATTCGCCGAGAGTTCAGAGCTCGCTTCTGCTTGCTGGTACCAAAGGCCTCAATGCACAAGTCCATCTGTGCAAGAGAGATGCAAATTAAAACACACTGCTGCACTGAAGACAATTTGCATCTAAGAGAAAAACTCAGCTACCCACCACCCGTTCCACATTCACATTCTCTAAGAAAACTTCAAACATTTCATTGGGCACAACCTAACCATACGACAAGCACTGATCTGTGAGGGGGCAGGAAGTAACTGGGATTGTAATCAAGTCTGAAATAATTATGAAAATACTGCCAATTTAGGCACTAATAATGTGCTGCCTCATAGACCTCCAAGGCACAGAGTGTGCTGAACCTGCACAGGTTCACCCTGCAGTAAACCAAACATCAGAGTCTCAGACAAGCATCATCTGCCACTGTTAGCTGGATAATCACAGTAGAATATGATATGAGGTTTCAACTTTACCTTCTCCCTGTAGGATTTCTTCTGATAATCCTTTGTGTCATCAGGTATTAAGTTATCTATAAAAGAACAAAAGGTTGTATGCTTGGCTTGCAGCAGCCAGGCCAGCATACATATTTGGTATCCCTTTAGCTCTAATCCATTATCGAAAGACTTGGCACAACACTTCAAGATCTCCTCCACAGGACTTTGTCAATTAAAGAACACACTGAATAGAAGAGTATGTACTTAGAACAAAAAAGGAAAAACAGGGCAATTTTTGCTAAAAAGCCTACGAGCGTTAAGACGATACCCAGGTACTGCTGCACAGGGGAAAAATAAGCTACAAAAAGACCACATTCTTTGGGTTATCCTCCCGAGTTCAGTAACAAAAAGCAGTTCTGCTGAAGAAAAGCTGGTTTAGTTTTCAGTGATCCAGCCCCTTGAACTGACAATTTCCTGGATTCCCTCAGCAGAGCATACCTAGACAAGACTGCACTTATTCTGAAGAGTGACAACTTGTTACTGACTCCAGCACTTCTACCCTCCCACCCATAATGCTCTCTGCTTAACCTTCACCCTAAATTTCACCTTGCTTTCTTGTCTGTTTTACACATAATGCAGTGCCTTAGAAGGAGAGCGTAATGTATCCTTGTTCCTCCATGTCGAGGGAATAAAGTGGAAATGAGGAAGAAAGAGCAGCCAAAGAGACAACAGAGAGCACTGCTGTCAACAACCATGCAAAGTTGAGTGTCTACATAGGCTAGCACTCTCTGACTCTGATGCTGGGGTTAAACACAGTATCTTCTTACCTGACAGCAAGGGCTGCATGTTTAATATTTCAGCATTATACACTTCCATTTGCCCAGAGCCCTCATCTAACACACCAACAAAATACCTGGGAAGAACAGGGGCAAGTGATTAGTGAAAGACAGTCCAGTGGAAGTAATGTTTTAAAATCCATAGTGCAGAGCCATGCGTATTCCCCATCCCCTGCCAATTCTTTTGCCTTGCAAATACAAGTTTTCCAAGCACATTCAGAATGTCACAATAGAACAAGTTACCTCCAAGGCAAATACTATATATATATTTTAAATATAAATATGTATATAAAATATACAGACTTGTTGCTCTAAGTAAACGTAGAAGCCTTAAGACAACTAAGCTCCATAATGCACAATGTCTAGGCACCAGAGTGCTAATTGCTATTCTCTTTTGTCTTTTATAATGTGTCAGGACCTGGGGTTTCTCAGTGCTTCCATGCAGTTTCCTGTGTTTTTAAAACTTGGTGTATTGGGTTTGCATGGCAAGGTTTTGGTAGTGGGGGGGCTACAGGGGTGGCTTCTGTGAGAAGCTGCCAGAAGCTTCCCCCACGTCCGACAGAGCCAATGCCAGCCGGCTCCAAGACGGACCCGCCGCTGGCCAAGGCCAAGGCAATCAGCGAAGGTGGTAGTGCCTCTGTGATAGCAGAGTTAAGGAGAAGAGAAAAAACCAACTTAGGAGCAGTTTTTGCAGCAAGAGAGAGGAGTGAGAAGATGTGAGAGGAACAACTCTGCAGACACCGAGGTCAGTGCAGAAGGAGGGGGAGGAGGTGCTCCAGGCGCCGGAGCAGAGATCCCCCTGCAGCCCATGGAGAAGACCACGGTCAAAGCAGGCTGTCCCCCTGCAGCCCATGGGGGTTGATGGTGGAGCAGCTATCCACCTGCAGCCCATGGAGGACCCCACACTGGAGCAGGTGGATGCCTGAAGGAAGCTGTGGCCCTGTGGGAAGCCTGCGCTAGACCAGGCTCTGGCAGGACCTGTGTACCCGTGGAGAGAGGAGCCCACGCTGGAGCAGGTTTGCTGGCAGGACTCGTGACCCCGTGGGAGGGACCCCACGCTAGAATAGGGGAAGAGTGTTAGGAGGAAGGAGCAGCAAAGACAACGTATCATGAACTGGCTGCAGCCCCCATTCCCTGTCCCCCTGTGCTGCTGGGAGGGGGGGCGGGAGCAGGTAGAGAAATTGGGAGTAAAGTTAAGCCTGGGAAGAATGGAGGGGTGGGGGGAAGGTGTCTTAAGATTTGGGTTTCTTCTCATTACTCTGTTTTGCTTGGTAATGAATTAGGTTAACTTTTTTTTTAAGTTGAGTCTGGTTTGCCCGTGACAGTAATTGGGGAATGATCACTCTCTCTGTCCTTATCTCGGCCCACGAGCCTTTCATTTATACTCTCTCTCCCCTGTTCAGCTGAGGAGGGGGAGTGATAGAGCAGCTCAGGTGGGCACCTGGCCTCCAGCCAGGGTCAACCCAGCACACTTGGGCTCCCTGCAGCCAGTTCTCTGCTTAGTACAAGTAACTTGAAGTCCTCAGAATTTCTCAGAAATATGACTTTGCTGTCTCTAAAATAGGATAATTTCTCTTAGGTAAATTCCTATTCATCCCACATTTCAGAGGGGTAAGCCCAAATAGTTTGTGCTGCTCCTCATCACAGGAGAAAAGAAACACCTTTGAATATAACAAGGCAAGATTATTCCACGTTGGCTTTCCACCCATTTGGTGGTTCTATTAGAGAACGAGAAAGATCTCACATAGAGAATACTTCTAGGATGCCAGTGGAATGTGCCCCAATGCTACAAAATTCACATTCTTCAACCAGGACATGTAAAGGCTGGTGATTTCACCAATGCTTCTTTTCACAGTGCATGGCACAGACAGCAGCATCGTGCTCTGGCCCTGAAGTTAAATGGTGATTAACGACCATGGGGTTTCCTGGGCAGAGATGATCTTGGCAATTTCTTAATCTCAATTTCTTAGTTTCTTAATCAGAAAGCTGTTATTGCATCTCCTCACACCTTCCTTCACAAGACCTTTTCAAATACACTCTATTTGTATGTAACATCACAACTTCCAAAGGGACATAACATGCACAAACACTGCAGCTGCCAGGTGCTGGAATCTCCTGTCAAAATCCTCGATTCAAATCATGGCCTCGGTTGGAACTACTGAGCCAGCTTTAAGAAAGGCTACCATGAACTTTGTATGTGAGCAGTTCCTTTACTTCCAGCTCCATGTTCCTGCCCTCAGTTTGCCAGCAACCCATACCTGCACAGGGAGTTACATTTCGTAACTGTGCTGCTGAAGTTATTCCCCACATATGAAAGCCTTTCAGTTTCTGAGACCTGAAAAACAAAGAAAAATTACTTGAATACAGGGCTGTGAGAAACCTTCTCTGCATGTGCTTTATTTTCCCTGGTGCCACAGAGCTCCATATTCCCAGGCATCGGACACTAGTTGTGTGTAGGCTAACTTCACTTTGCCCATTTTGGGTATGTATTGCATCTGATTAAAATCTTTAAGAGACAGACAACACTTCTTGAAGCTGAAACTACCCATGATACATAATTCTACCTCAGCTTTCACTGGGCCAGAAGATGAGGAACCACTGGAAAGAAATCATGGGAATAACAACTTAGAGTTTATCAGCGTAGCCAATTTGGGTGTCACCGCAGTTAGAATGCCTTGCTGTGTTGACCATCGTACTTTAATCCAGAAGCAACAGTCTGTGAAAGAAACTGGGTTTACTCACAAAGTCACTAGTGAAGAGAGATCAGGCCTCTTTGCCAGTCAATTTAAAACACTATTTCCAATGCTTTAGGGTCCTTAACACAGTTGCTCAAAGGTTCTGCAAGTTTCCAGCCAGGACAAACCTCACACATTTCAGCCTGCACCAAAGGCATGCACTGGGCAGAGCCACCACTACAAGTAAGGGGAACTGAGTTTGAAATGTAATTTTCAATTTTCCATTTAAAATGTTCCTTTTTTTTTCTCCCATTTGTGTGGGGTTTGTGTGGCAAGGTTTGGGTAGTGGGGGGGGCTACAGGGGTGGCTTCTGTGAGAAGCTGCTAGAAGCTTCCCCTGTGTCCTACAGAGCCAACGCCAGCCGGCTCCAAGACGGACCCGCCGCTGGTCAAGGCCAAGGCAATCAGCGCCTCTGTGAGAACATATTTAAGAAAGAGAAAAACAGCTAGGGAGCGCTTTTGCAGCCGGAGGAGTGAGAAGATGTAAGAAACTCTGCAGACACCAAGGTCAGTGAAGAAGGAGGGGGAGGAGGTGCTCCAGGCACCAGAGCAAGATCCCCCTGCAGCCCATGAAGAAGACCACGGTCAAAGCAGGCTGTCCCCCTGCAGCCCATGGGGGTTGATGGTGGAGCAGCTATCCACTGCAGCCCATGGAGGACCCCACACTGGAGCAGGTGGATGCCCGAAGGAAGCTGTGATCCTGTGGGAAGCCCGCACTGGAGCAAGCTCCTGGCAGGACCTGTGTACCCGTGGAGAGAGGAGCCCATGCCGGAGCAGGTTTTCTGGCAGGACTTGTGACCCCGTGGGGGACCCACGCTGGATCAGTCTGTTCCTGAAGATCTGTGCTCTGTGGAAGGGAGCCACGCTGGAGCAGTTTGTGAAGAACTCCAGCCCGTGTGAAGGCCTCATGTTGGAGAAGTTCGTGGAGGACTGTGCCCCGTGGGAGGGACCCCACGCTGGAGTAGGGGAAGAGTGTTAGGAGGAAGGAGCAGCAAAGACAACGTATCATGAACTGGCTGCAGCCCCCATTCCCTGTCCCCCTGTGCTGCTGGGAGGGGGGGCGGGAGCAGGTAGAGAAATTGGGAGTAAAGTTAAGCCTGGGAAGAATGGAGGGGTGGGGGGAAGGTGTCTTAAGATTTGGGTTTGTTCTCATTATTCTGTTTTGCTTGGTAATGAATCAGGTTAACTTTTTTTTTAAGTTGAGTCTGGTTTGCCTGTGACAGTAATTGGGGAATGATCACTCTCTCTGTCCTTATCTTGACCCACGAGCCTTTCAGTCTGCTCCTGAAGGTTTGCACCCTGTGGGAGAGACCACGCTGGAGCAGTTCATGAAGGACTGTCTCCTGTGAGAGACACTCCATGCTGGAGCAGGGGAAGGATGAGAGGAGTCCTCCCCCTGAGGAGGAAGAAGCGGCAGAAACACCGTGTGATGAACTGACCGTAACCCCCATTCCCCTGTGCCGCTGGGGGGGGCGGAGGTTGAAGCTCTAGTACTGCCAAGTGACTGCAATGCATTGACTAAAAAAAGAGCTAGCACTACCTGGAATGGCTTAGCCACCTAAACAGATTTCAAAACGTTTGTGTCTATAGTTCCCCTGAGGATTTAGGCTGAAAAGCCATTTATCCCTTGAGCGAATCACGCATGTAAGCAGCTGTAAAAATTATAGCAGCAGAAAGCACCTTCTGACTTTAAGCTTGGTTCTCTCTTCACTGAAAGAAACAGGTATCTCCTTAGAATGTAATTTAACACCACCACCACCAAAAAAAAAAAAAACCACTTTGGTAAAGAATTCACTGTGTAAACATAACAGATTTTGTGATCAAATGGACCTGACTAGCTTTCAAGTAACAGCTTTTAATTTTCAAACATGATTTCCCCTTAGATTATTCAAATAAAACATGAACACAGACACACACAACTTCAGTAAATCAACCTTTGCCTGAGAATACACATCCATGTATCAATCAACATTTTTCAAATAAGCACGTATTCAGTTCTGCTAGAAAGGTTACTAACTCTCAAATATTGCTCTCATTATCTCATTAATCAAAATGTCCCATATTGCATTATTCAGGTTCCTTTCTGTCCCAAGAGCCAACCCACAATGCCAAGCCTCAGGGGGCACGATCTGATCCCGACATGCTTCACAGACATCACGGTGCCTCAACTCGGCAGGGCTGCAGGACCCGCACCCGCTCCTTTGGGGTCCAAGGACACCCTGTGCATCTCTGCACCCCTTGATGGGGAGCCTGGCTTGCCAGCACAGAGCGCTCTACAGGGTACGAGAACAGCCCTCCCCCTGCCCACCGTTGCGCAGAGCTTCCCTGAACATTCCCAGAACACTTCCCTGTTCTGCCACTCCCCATCACACCCACCTCCATCGTGGCCACAATCCACACAAAAAACAGAACTTTCTCTGAACTCCTAGAGATTTTGTGAAATTTGGAAAATGGTTCTCTCTCACACACAGACTAGGGCTAAACTGATTATTTTTTTACAAAAAATTACTACAGAGCAAAGCTCCACGCAGGTTTTCTGAGCCTTGCTCACCATCTGGTAACAAGAGTAGCTGGAGCAGGGCAGCAGCAGGAGCCCGGAGGGGAAGAGCAGCCTCCCCAAAACAGGACCACAGGGACTGCGGGTCTGATCGCGATTTCTAGTTCCTACTTGCAGGCGCTGCCACGACCACAGCCATAAGGGGGAAAAAGGGTGGAAACCCGTCACGACCTGCTGAGGTGGGAACTCCTCGGCACGGCTCTGGGTGCAACCCTCACCCTGATCTCTAAAGGAAGCCCCAGCGCTGCGGCCTCCCGACGCGCCGCCGTTCCCCGCGGCTGCCCAGGCTGCAGCGGGCCCGCCACGCCGCAGACACGGGCGGGTGGACGGCGTCAGAGCCGCCCCCGCCACCGCGGCCCGTTGCGGGGCAGGCGCAGCCTCGGGCTCCCGCGGCCGCCGACGCTGCCAACAGCGGGACTGGCTACAGGCGGCCGCGGCAACACGCTCCCCGGGCGGGCCCTTACCAGGATCCTCCGGTGCTTCTTCCGGGGATGGGCCCTGTCCTTGTTTCGGTAGACGGTGAACCGCATGGAGTCGGACCGCCGCAGCCTGCCGTTGGAGAACTGCACTGCAAGGCGGCGGGGAGATGCCGTGAGCCCGGGCGGCGCTCCCTGCCCCGCGGCCCGCCCGCCCCGCCTCCCCGACCCACGGCCGCCTGCGGCGTCCACCCCGTCCCCCGCCTCACCCAGCACCGCCGGCTGCTCCGTCTCGGGGTCCCCGCGGTAGCGCCAGGTGGCGGCGGCCATGGCGCGGGGCAGCGAGAGGCAGGTCCCTTCCCGGGGCGGGCAGCCCCGCCTCCCCGAGGGGCTCTACACGAGGGCCCGGCGCCCACGGCAGGGAACGGCTCACCGCCGCCACCGGGCCCGCTCCTACGGCACCGGGCCTGGCCGCACCGGCGGGGAGCTCCCGTCCGCGCCACCAGGGAAGCTGAGCCTGCCCAATCGCGGCCGTGCTTATTGCACAGTCTTGAGAGAGGCGGGGCGAGTGCGGGGCCGTTTCTTATAAGTAACGAGACCGCTGATTGGTTGGCGGCTGGGTAAGGTGGGCTCGCACTGTCGCCACGCGCTGAGGGGGCTGCTGCGTCGTGGCGTCACTTCCGGTCGCCGGCGCGGCCGCCGCAGCGTAGGGCCCGTGGGGGCGGAGCCGCGGGAGCGGGGGACGGGGCCGCAGGGCCGAGGACGACGGCCGCACCCGGCCCTTCCCGCCGCCCGGGGCGCCCCGTCGCGGCCCTTCCCGCCCGGACAGCAGAGGCAGCGGGAGGGGCAGGGACTGCAGGTGAGCGGGGGCGGGCCCGGCGGGCTGCGCCGGTGCCAGACAAGGGGGCGGGGGGGGGGGGGGCGGCGGGGGGCGCGCGTGGGGGAGGGGGCGGCGGGTGACGTGGGCGGCTGGGCCGGGGCCGGGCGGAGCGGAGAGCGCGCCTGCTGCGGGCGGCCGCCCCTTCCCGGCCTCCGCCCCTTCCCGGCCTCCGCCGTGCCGCCCCGGGCAACCCCACCGGGGCAGCTGGAGGGCGGCGAGCTGCGGGCGGGTGGCCCGCCGCCCCGGTGCGTGCGGGAGAGGGCGGCCGCCCGGCCGGCAGCGCAGGAGATCGGCACGCCGCCGGCGGTGCTGCCGCGCTTGGCGGGGCGGAGCGGGCCGTGCGGCGGGCGGGGCGGAGGGCTGTGGATGGCGGCAGCGGCGGATGCTCCGCCAGGTTGCGGGGAACGCGGTTCTGCAGTGCTGGAGAAGAAGCCGTAGGACGCCCCGCGGGCCGGTGGGGGCCTCGCTTCTCCCGGACCTCCAGCTCCCTGCGCAGGGGTTCCGTCCGCTGGGGACTCGGGTCTTCCCCCGCCTGTGGTGGCGGGGTCACACCGGGCGAGAGCGGAGCCCCTGCAGTGGTCGGGCGCTCCTTCTACCAGGGTCACTTGGCCTCTGCCTCAGGGCTCCTTGAAGAGCGTTTGGCTCTGGCCTGGTCAAAGTGCGGAAGGCTGCGTTGCTGAGCGTGACGAGGAACGGCTGGAGGGTCTTTTTGTCTTGTGTGCGGTGGTGTTTGTATAAGATACAAAATTAAATAGTTGGATGTATTTTGAACTGCTAATGGTGGAAGGGTGAGATGTAGATGCTATCTTGAGTCTTGAGAGGGACATAAAACTTGGATATTCGTGGTGATGGAAAAAAAAGAAAAAAGGTACAACTCAATTCTTCAGGGCAGTGCCTTTCAGTGCGTTCAGGAATGAGCACAGGAACAACAGCCTTTCCTTTCTTACCTGTCAGTTAATTTAATGTTCTGTAATTTTCAAGGAAACATATCGTCAGATGACATGTTATAAATTAGGTTTTACTTTCTTGTATTTGGTGTAATTATTGAATCATAGTTCTTCTTGTGGACAACAGTATGCATGTACTGTTGGTGTGCAGAAGTTGGGTGCACACCAGTGGCTTCTCTGGAATGTATGTTTTGTCTCTGGCATTGACCTAACTCATTGCCACCTTTTCTCATGGTCATGCTACCGCAGGTAAGCTCTGCAGTGGTAGAGCTGTTAACTGTGTTGCACTCAGCTGTAAATCCATATGTTGTAAAGGAAAAACAGATCCAGAGTGGCTTCTGTGTGAAAACAGAGAAGGAAGTTACTGTCTTTGAACTGACAAAAAGCCGCTTAATTTCTTTTTCCACCTTTCAAAAATTACTCAGTAGGATTTTAGTTAATTCAGCATAATACATTCAAATCATGTAAATTGTTACCCTCTAGTGTGACTTTTAAATTGTGGTTAAGGCAATATTTTCTTTTTAATTCTTCATTAGTACGTGCTTGTATTGGGTTTCGTGGCAAGGTTTTGGTAGTGGGGGTGCTGCAGGGGTGGCTTCTGTGAGAAGATGCCAGAAGCTGCCCCATATTGGACAGAGCCTGTTCCAGCCACTGGCCAAGGCTGAGCCCATCAACGACAGTGGCAGCATCTCTGTGATGACATAGTTAAGAAGGGGTAAAAACTGCTGTGCAACAGCAGCCAGAGAGAGGAGTGAGAAGATGTGAGAGGAACAACTCTGCAGACACCAAGGTCAGTGCAGAAGGAGGGGCAGGAGGTGCTCCAGGGACCAGAGCAGAAATTCCCCTGCAGCCTGTGGAGAAGACCATGGTGAGGCAGGTTGTCCCCTTGCTGCCCATGGAGGTCCACGGTAGAGCAGGTGGACGTGCCCTGGAGGAAGCTGCAGCCTGTGGAGAGCCTGTGCTGGAGCAGGCTCCTGGCAGGACCTGTGTACCCAGGGAGAGGAGCCCATACTGGAGCAGGTCTTCTGGCAGGACTTGTGACCTTATGGGGGACCCATGCTGCAGCAGTCCATTCCTGAAGAACTGCAGGCTGCGGGAAGGACCCACGCTTGAGAAGTTTGTGGAGGACTGTCTCCCATGGGAGGGGAAGCAGGAGCAGGAGTAGAGCGTGAGGAGAAAGGAGTGGCAGAGATAATGCGTTATGAACTGACTGCAACTCCCATTGCCTATATCTGTGCTGCTCAGGGGGAGGAGGTAGAAGAGTTGGGAGTGAAGTTGAGCCTGGGAAGAATGAAGAAGGGTGGTGGGGAAGGTGTTTTCAGTTTTCTTTCTCTTTGTCTCAGCAGTTCTCATTTGAAATACAGTAATCATCTGTCCAATCAGTTATGTGGATATAGTTACTTGCTTAGGCTCAAGACATGTAATACTAATGAATCCATTGCGGTGGTGGCAAACTAATATTTGTTGCTTTGATTTAAACCACTTCCCGGCAAAAGTAGATCTATTCACTGTGCAGTTAGCTGTAGTTTCAGTGGGGTTAAAAGTGTAGGCAAAGGAATCACCAAAGAAGGTGGTTGGACATGGTTGTTTAAAATTCTTGAATCTCTGGCAAATAGTGACGTTGGAGAGCTGGATTTAGAAATTATCGCCATATTAAGCAAGATAACATCATGCTGGCACTGAGCTGTCTGTGGCTGCCTTTTCCTTTGGAATCCTTGCCCGCAGACCCTTGGTTCTGTGTGGTGTTTGTGGTTTGATTCATGAACTGGGGATGACGGTACAGGAGAAGCTGGCAACTGAATTTCCTTTGCAGCGCTGGGTTCTTGTGGGAGAATGGTGGCAGTGACAGAGGCTGACACGGTACCATGAGCTTCAGGAGAGGTTTTCTGAACTGATAACATAACTGTGAGTTCAGATCAATCCTTGGCGGTGGTGGTTTTTCTTCTCATGCCCTTAAATAGCTGTATTGCTAGTTCTGTGTAGCAGCACTCTCTGCTTTTCCCTTTGTAAATAAATCAAATTGTGATACTACCCAAACAGCTTTCTTCAGGTGTTTTACAGTGCAATGCCTAAAAGCCTGTTGTGCTCTTGAGAACAGCTGTTTTATCATATCTAGATAAGTTTTTTTTTAGCTTCATAAGGTCAAGAATAGAATCCGTGATCTTCTTTTCCTCTTTCTTACTGATAACTAGAAAACATTGTGCTTGTGTAAGTTGACCAGAAAAACGTACATCAACTCTTTTGAGAGAGATTGATGCCTGTGAAACCTATGGTACTGTCCTTGAAGCCCAAATGATGAGAGGATTATCCAAGAATTATAAGGAAACAGTGTTCAATCTGTTCAGAATATATAGCTGTACAGGTGTGTTAAATAGTGGAATTACAACAAAGAAACAACCCCCTGGTGACAAGCTGGATGGAACATCAAAATGCAGGAATGTCACATTTCAGTCTCCTCCAGTGTGTCTTCCTCTGAAGTATCACACTGCTGCACGATCTGCAGGCCAAGAGATGCATCTCTGGACTGGGACGAGGTGAGTGGAAATGTGAGGAAGCAGGAGGATCACCGTACCACAGGTAGTGTACATTTCTGCAGATAACGAAGAGGGTCTAAGAAAAATGTAGCCTTTTTAAGGAAGCTTTTTGTTGCTCCTTTCAAAGATGCTGTTTGCAGATGGCAGGCTGTGCTGTTACTGTTTATTAATGAGTTGATGTTGCCATAGGCTGGACTATCTACTGACAGTACCTTTCAGATGATGAGAAAATACTAATCCATATGCTAATGTCTTCTCTGGAGGGCTGATGCAACCAGCAGCAGCTTTTGCAGTGCAGTTTATCCTTTCTGATTCTTAAACAAGTTGTAACTGATCCTCCCTGACAATAGAAAGATAAACTGAGTTGAACTATATATAAAATGTGGCTAAGGAAACACCTCAGATGAGATGCTGTAAGCTAAACCGTCAGTCATCAAAGTCACTAGTTGCAGGTACTTGTGGGACACACACAAAAAATGCCTTTCTTGGCTGGTGCTCACCATATTGTAGCATACACAAAAGTGATGTAATACTGGAGTCTAGCTACATGGGGCAAATCCAGAAATAATTTTAACTACTGTTAACTAAAATTCCACCATATGTTCAGTTTGAAAACACTCTCAGAGCAGAGAACACACACCCTCTGTGTCTCAAAGGGACAAAACTTGCTGAAGATGTCAAAGAAAGTAAGGACTTTGGTTTCTTCCTGCCTCTATCCTCCCACCATTCTGCTGGCTTGTTAAAAAAACCAACATACCTCATAGTAGAAAGTGTTTTCCGAAATAACACTCATATATGACTTGCATCTAGATTTATTTTTGTATTTCAGGCTTCAGGGGAGCTTTTTATGAGATGGATTATTTCAAGCACAATGGTTAAGCACAGCACAAGTCTATTGTAATGTTTTATAAAATGTAATTAAAGCTAAGAGGCAAACAGTTATTAATGTTATAATATTATATTGGCACATTTTCAAGTTTTGGCTATATGCCAGGGATTCCTGCAGGCTTGGTACCTAGAATATCAAATGCATTTAAATACAGATTGTTGGGAATGAAGTTTGAGGTGCAAATAATAGTGTCCTTCATTTATCTGATAAGGAAAAAACAAGTACCTAGTCTAAAGTTTTCAGTAGTGTATTTGTGAAATTTCTTCTGATATCATTCTGCTGAATGATATAGTTGAGGCAACTTTTGTTGTTGGTTTTAGTAACACAAAATCAAGTACTTTAAAAACTTTTTGAAAGATTCTTCAGGGGGAACTTGAGGTTGCATTTGATTTTTTTTTTGTTTGTTTGACTATGTATGTTTGACTTCTTGATGGTGGCTCAGGATTGCAGTACAATTTGATGTAGTAATAAAATTTTAAATAGATTATTCAGAGTTGTTATTTTTCACACTATTTTATAGTGAGTTAACTACATTTTTTAAAGAAGCGAGATAAAAGTTTTTGATTCTGCACTAGTTTTAGTGCAAGTGTACTTAATACTTGCCTTGTCCCATCTTGCTGCAGCTTAAGTATTGAAGCAGAAGGATTTGATGGAAAAAGTGGCTGTAGGTCTACATAATATTGTCAATACTAATCATTCAACAAGAAATAAAGAAACCGTATGAAGAAATTTTTGCCAATAAAAGCAGTAGAAATATGTGCTAATAAAACCTGAACCATGTTCAACAAAAAATGTGGGAATTCAGTATCTAATCTCTACTTTGTTAAATTTTGTTGGAGTTGACAGAGGTTAATAACTAATGGGAGGTTAATACACAGGCTCTGTAATTGTGAACACTTGTACATCATCTTCCCAATTAGGTATTTTGAATCCTGATGCTTTCTTAATATGGAAGGCTTAGTTTTAGAAATTTAGGCCTTATCTTCCTCCACATATATGAGGAATATTTTACTATGTGCCACCATAAATGTTTGATTACATCATCAAGCTCCTCTGCACAGCCCCAAGGGAGCTTGGAGAGGCAATGGCAGGAGGGGGAGCGCAAACAGTACCCTGGGGGGCTGGTCCCAGGCCCATCCCTGGAGCCAGCCCATTGCAGGCCCAGAGAGGCACAGGTGAGACCCTGAATCAAGGACCCGGAGAAAGGAGCACCCTGTCCAGACCTCTGCCAGGGCAGTCGCTGCAGGGCCTCTGCCCAGTATCACAGTGAGTTGCAGAGCAGTTCTGTCCTGAACTGCTGGGACACAAGGAAAACCAGCTTGGGATCCCACAGGACTTATTGTGGGATGTTCAGGGGAGAAACCAAAAGTGGGACAAAGGAGGAGTTTAGGGGGTTTGGGGAGGAACAAGTGTGGGAACAGAGGAGTAAGGGGAGGAAAAGGGCTGGTTGTGTGTAGGCTGTTGGCTGGCCATCCCCTGTACCTGATCAGGGCCATCTGTCCTGCTCCTAATGAAATTCCTTCCTGGCTCTGTTCTGGGTGACGGCTCTCTGGTTGGTGTGAGTGCAGCTGCAGGCCATAGGGTCCCTGTGTCCATGGGGCGTTGACTGGAGCATGTGTGGATGTGTGAGTGTCTGATGGCCAGCAAAGATCAGCCTGGATGAGCTGGTGAATTGGGCTGGGATCAAGGGGGTCTTTGGGTCCCTAAAGGCAACTCTGGGTGTGAGAGTGCCTGTGTCTACAGAGGTGAGAACATGGAAGGTCAGGTGTGGGACCACGGGAGTCCTGGCTGACTCTGTACCTATGGCCTGGCAACAGGAGCCAGGCTGTGGCCTCAGGGGCTCATATGCCTGGAGACTGCGACCCAGGGGACAGCTACTGGGAGGGCCAGCTGCTGGAGGGGTCCACGTCGTGCACCTGTATATATGTTCTTGAAGGTGCACTTCCATTCTACTCTGCCAGATAGGGGAGCAGGACGGGCATCTGCTGCTGCCTGTGTTTGTGTTAGTTCTGAGTGTGTCTCATAGCATATATGGGTGCACTGTGCATTTGTGCCCGCTGGGAATGCATCTTCTCCTGCTCTCATTCTGGGACCTCGGGATGTTTCGCAGCAGGAGCCTCGCCTTGGGCTGTTGGATCTGCTGCGGTGTGTTTTCTTCTAGCAGTGAAGAAGAAGTATTTAAGTATCTACTGAGCACACTTTTTATTCAAAGGTTAATTATCTTTTTAAGCATATTATAAAAATGTTAGGAAGAAAATGCTTCCATATTCATTTTTACCAAATCAATCTTACATTAAAAAAATTAATAGTTCTCTCCTAAAACCTTCTGAAAATACCAAAGCAAGCTGTAAAATTGAAAGCCAGAGAGGTACGGTTATGTGAAACTACGCCTCCAGTGACTTGTGGTTTAGTGCCTTCCCCAGGTAGAGGTGGCACCTAAATATTGAATAGCTCACAATTGATTTTTATTTGATGGATCTATGTAGTGGCTATTGAATTCACACGTACTTGCCCATGGCAAGTTCCGTAGCTTTACTGCATTACGTCAAGGAGTGGGTTTTTTGGTTCTGACCCTTCTGGTTTCATTTCATAGGCCTTAGTCCAGAGACAGGCAAAAATAGTTGTTTTCTAGTCAGGATTTCATAGATGTTTTTTCATTGCTTGCCCATAAAATTTTCCTGGCTCTGACTATTTGTATTTATAGTAAAAGTACTTGTAGCTAAACAATTTGGTATAGTTTCTTTTCACTTGTGGTCATTTGTTTGATTATAGAGGTAAGCTGTTCCCTTTCCCGCTGGTCTTCAAAAGGCTGCTCAACTCAATGTCTGCTGTTTGTACCACTGATGCCTCCCCTGAGTCCCACTGGCTGGATCTGATTCAGCGGAAGATTTCATCTAACATTCCTCGGCTCCCCAGGATGTTAACTGGAGCTGGCTGTCAGCCTCATGAAGGCTGCAGAGACTGGCTACTGAAACCATCACTACTCGATTGGGAGCATCTCTGTCCTTCATCTGAGTAGGCATTTGCACACCGTGTGGTGCGATGGGATGCTACCCATCATGTGCTGGAGATGTTGGGTTGTTTGCTAGGGGATGATGGGGATGTGCAGCCCATGGGTGGTTCAGGGGAGTCTTTATGGCCAGCTATTGCTGACAGGTGAGGTATCACCAAAGTGGGAGGGAAAGACAGATGGAATGTGCATATCCAGAAATACACCACTCATATGCATTTTGATACTGACTTAGATGCATTGCATGTATTTAGTAACCTGAAGTAGCTGATACCTCACCAAAAGCAGTATGTGGGTATATATACACAGTATATATAAGGCATATATATATGTGGGTATATATAAAGCAGTATATATGACTCAAATCTAGTTTTATAATTTTCAATTGATCTTGTACAAGATCTCAGCTTCACTGTGGGGTCTATCTTGATTCTGGTTTGAGGACTTCAGCCTTTATGGTGTAGTAAAAGTTAAGTACCAAACCAAATTAGAATCATAGAATGGTTTTGGTTGGAAAAGACCTTTAAGATCATCAGGTCCAACCGTTAACCCAGCACCACCAAGTCCACCACTAAACCCTAAGCACCACATCTACATGTCTTTTAAATACGCCAAGGGATGGTGGCTCAACCACTTCCCTGAGCAGCCTGTTCCAGTGCTTGACAACCATTTGGGTGAATGTAATATCCAATCTAAACCTCCCCTGGCGCAACTTAAGGCTGTTTCCTCTCACCCTATCAGTTGTTACTTGGGAGGAGAGACCAGCACCCACCTCACTACAACCTCCTTTCAGGTGGTTGTAGAGAGCGATAAGGTCTCCCCTCAGCCTCCTTTTCTCCAGACTCAACAACCCCAGTTCCCTCAGCCACTCCTCATAGGACTTGCTCTCTAGACCCTTCACCAGCTTTGTTGCCCTTCTCTGGACACGCTCCAGCACCTCAATGTCCTTCTTGTACTGAGGGGCCAAAAACTGAACACAGCACTGTAGGTGCAGCCTCACCAGTGCTGAGTACAGGGGGATGGTCACTGCCCTAGTCCTGCTGGCCACGCTATTCCTGATACCAGCCAGGGTGCTGTTGGCCTTCTTGGCCACCTGGGCACACTGCTGGCTCATGTTCAGCTGGCTGTTGAGCAATGCCCCCAGGTCCTTTTCAGCCAGACAGCTTTCCAGCCACCCTTCCCCAAGCCCGTAGCATTGCCTGGGGTTGTAGGCAAGTGTAGGACCTGGCACTTAATGTTATTTGAAGCAGAAATGTGGTTTGTCTTGTTTCAGGTGCACAAAGGATGCAATCACTTCTGGTGATTGTAAGCAAGGACTCTCTGAATTGTGAAATCCCAAATCCTTTGTCAAAACAATGACTCTTGCCTGTTTTCTCTGGTTCAAATACATATTGATGCCTGGGCAGAAAATACCTTCAACTGTCCCTGTAATCCGTTTTCCTTTCTGGAGTACAGCTTAATCTTTTTACTGACATGAAATCCTGTCCTCGTGTAGTTTGGTGTTTTCCACCTCCAGTCTTCTCTGAACGTTGGTTTGAATGCGCTACTATGTAGTCTTCTGAGGCACACCACCTCCTGGGACTGGCTTGATAAAGGCAATGCATGAGCTCTCGGGTATTTTATATCTTAGCATCATAGAATGATTTGGGTTGGAAGGGACCTCAAAGATCATCTAGTTCCCAACCCCCTTGCTGCAGGCAGGGACACCCTCCACTAGCCCAGGTTGCCCAAAGGCCCATCCAGCCTGGCCTTAAACACTTCCAGGGATGGGGCATCCACAGCTTCTCTGGGCAACCTTTGCCAGGGCCTCACCACCCTCACAGGGAAGGATTTCTTCCTCACATCTCATCTCAATCTACCCTGCTTTAGTTTAAACCCATTATCCTTTGTCCTATCACTATCACTCCCTGATAAACACTCCCTCTCCATCTTCCCTGTAGGCCCCTTCAGGTACTGGAAGGCCACAATTAGATCTTCCCGGAGCCACCTCTTCTCCAGGCTCAACCACCCGAACTCTCTCAGCCTGTCCTCATAGCAGAGGTGCTCCAGCCCTCAGATCATCTCCGTGGCCCCCTCTGGACTCGCTCCAACAGCTCCCTGTCTCTCTTGTACTGGTGACCTCAGGGCTGGACGCAGTACTCCAGGTGGGGTCTCAGCAGAGCGGAGTAGAGGGGCAGGATCACCTCCCTCAACCTGCTGGTCACGCTGCTGGACACGCAGCCCAGGACACGGGTGGCTTTCTGGGATGCAAGCGCACACTGCTGGCTCATGTTGAGCTTTTCATCAACCAACAGCCCCAAGTCCTTCTCCTCGGGGCATCCATTCTCCACCCAGCTTGTACTTCTACAGTGCATTTCCTAAAATGACCTAAAGCAGTGCGCAGACTGGGAACTGGTTGGGTGCTTGTGAACAGCTTGCTTCTGATGACCCTTGAAGCTGGAGCAGTCTCTGCTGGGCCCTGTGCTTTCTGCAGTGAAGGTACAGGTGGAACAATTTTGTTCTTGGTTGCAGACGGGACACAGCAAAGTGCTCCTGTCTTAGCTGCCTTTGTAGGTGGTGGTGGTTAGGGTCCAGCACTGCTGCATTCTGGGAAGTCACTGTAGTTAGTACCATGTTGTCCTGCAGTTCTGGTCCTTACGGAAGGGAGATGCCCTTGGCTCTCCTGGTGTACTGGGTGCCTGGTGTTTTCTGGGGTGTTTGTTGGTGTGCTGTAGCATTGTATACTGTGCAGACCAGCCCTGCATATAGCCTTACGACTGTGAAATGATTCCTTGGAGTGGTCACTCTTGACTGGGGAGGGAAGTGAAAAGAAAGTTGACCAAGGTACAGGCCCTGCAAGAGCATGCTGATGCTGTAGTGACGGTTCTCTAAACAGAGCAAAAGAAAGTTTCTCTGTTGCTCTGGCAACTGTTGCTCATACCCACCCTCCCCACTATCTCCTCCTTTGTCCAAATTCCCTCTTGATCCTGTATTTTAGTCCCATGAAGCTAAGGACAGAGCGTTATTTCTGGCATACCATTTGGCCCACCTCAGAGGTCAGTAAAAGCAGATAAATGAAGAATTGTTTGGCAGTCCCCTGTCAACTTTCCAGAGATGCCTGTCTGGAGGGCAGCTTTCCTCACGGAGGAGGTTGTCCCGGCATGGTGCTTGCAGGAACAAAGGAGGGCATGAGTTTAACCAGGTATGCCCAAGCAGCAAAGGCAGGCAGCAGCACAGCTCACAAAACAGCCCTGGCCTCTGCCACATTCCAGACACTTCCTGCTGGGACTTGTGGCTCTTGTCACAGGCTCCTGTCTTCCTTTTGTCTTGCTGCCTAAGGTCAGTGAGTTTCAGGGTCTGCTCTTTTGTTCCTGCCACTTCTTAGAACCACCAGGAAGCATTTTGTCACTTTTCCTTGTGTTGTACTTCTGTCAGACAAATCTGTAGAAATAAAAACTCTGCAATTCCAAAGTTTGTCTTGTTTAACTTTTTTTTAAAGTGTCATCTTATTTTTACTGTCAACTACACATTGGTAGTGAAAGAGAAATAACATCACCTATTATCTGTATTCCTATTTCTTATTTTAAAAAGTGCCAGGCTCAAATTCTGTTTTATTATGTAACTTCATTAATAGAGAGATAAGGGAGACCATGATACAGTACGTAATTAAATCTGATGGTGCTTATTTGAGGCATTTAGGCATCATAGCCTCATGCTGCCAAATTAGGGGATTTTTTGATGCTGTGGTAAGCCTGGACCCTCACCATTGCTGGAAGGCATAAAGTGTACTTTATTTCTTTCTTCTTTTTAAAATACACAGGAACCAATTACAGTTGGAGGCAACGTATTTTTGCCAGCAGAAGGTTCAGCTTTTCATTGTTTAGTAAAACTGTGGTTCTTTGCAAGCCTGTCCTCTTTGGAGAGGGGCATGGTTCTTTGTCCAGTGGACTAGGTGGTGCTATCTTTTTCCAGCAAAGACCTGCAAAGTGTATGTCATGTGCCTTAGAGATGGAGGAGGTGGTTGAATGCAGCTGCCTCTTGGGTGGGGAACAGCAGCTGCTCTTACATTATTAGCTCCAGCCTTGCAGCTGAGGCAGGCAGAGGCTGTTTCGCAAGATATTTTTGTGACCTAATGGTTTTAGTCTTGGTGTTATTATGTTAGTTTGCCACCTCTTCTGGCATGAATTCAGATATCTTTGCCTACTATACTACTGATTCCTTAATTTTATGTAGCCTGATGTTAGTTCAAGTGCAGCAAAAGCTGCAAACTCAAGCAGGTCCCTTTGTCCAGGTTGCCCCTAAGGGATTTTGTAAGCCTGGGAGTCAGAAAATGGTAGTTGTTCATCACACAGTAGTGTGCATAGTAGCCTCAAGACAGGCTAAAATGGAGAGTATCTGCATCTAAGGCCTTCCTACCCACTAGGTGCCTGTAGACTCTCTTCCTGACAACACAAAACCTTGCTGGTTAGTGACAAGAAGTGTTACAGAGCGCAATTGCTCTGCCCATCCCTTCTGTAGCTATTGGAGACACTGTCAAGTTTTGACTGAGGAGACTAGTATTTTAAAGTCCAATACAGTTTATAGCTGTGGGCCTACCAGAAAAAGGGACCTATCTTTGTCCTGCTCTGTCATCCCTCTCTGGAGAACCTAGTGTGTGTTCAGCTCGTGCTTGTTCTGCTCTGCCAACAGATGGTGTGTCTGGGAAACCTTGCCCAGCCCCAGCCTGAGCTTCCTCAGCGGTTTGGGGGGATTTGGTCTGATGCGGTGCGGGGTGGGAGCAAGCTGGGGGTATTGTGCAGGGAGTCAGGGCACACAGACCATGCATTAACTTCGTTAGCTAAGGAGAAACTTAATCTCATGCTGCTTGCAGAGTAACTCCTGAACTAGTTCAAAAGACATGTATCCTTTATAAAAGAGGATCAAGAACCCTTCTACTTTCCGTTGATGGTGACAATCCAAAGGTGGGGAGCACTAACCTAAGTTGAGCTCAGTTGCTGCCGGAAGCTCATGGATCTTTCTAATTCTACAGCTGCCTGCTTACACATGCATAAGTGTGTAAATCCATCAGTGACCTTCTGCGTATTGCTTGGCTTTTTGACCTTTACCAGCATGGTCTTACAGCAGTACGTGTCTCAAAGGTGGTAGTCCCCAGTCTGCCCGGCCTCCCTTACAGCCTTTTGCCTTTGCAGCAATGGAGAGTGCAGAGCTTGGAGCTGCTGCAGACGGAAGGGAGCCTTTGTGGCCTCATGCTGCATTTGCTCCATGCCTGCATCTTGGGAGTTGCTCTTTGCATTTCTGAGGTTTTGCTTTTTCTGCTGATCCTTCCAAGTAAATAGTTAATCTGTGTTCATCCAGGTGGGCAAAATTGCAAAATAAATAATGATTTACATCAACAGCTGTACCTGTTTTCCTCTGAATGGATGGGTGTACTTGGCAACAACTGCCTGAGCAAAGTAGTTGTGTGAAGTAAAACACCTGTGCAGAGTTTGAAATACAAACATTATTTCTGAGCAAACTTTTATTTACTGGTCAAAGGTGACTATGGGAAGCTTTGTGTGCAATCTACTTGTATAGCTTGTGGCCATGCAGGTATGCAAATGCAGCATATGGTTTTGTTCACAATGTGTGTATTTGAGGACAGAATTTATAAATTGGCATATTCACATTTTATCCCTCTTCAAAAGTATAATTCTTCCTCAGTGACCTTTTATTTTAGCTACTTTACAGTCTTTTTGTGTCACATGGTACTGTGATGACGCTACTGAAAAATAAATGTGAACACAAAAGTGTGTGTGTATGCCCCATACATGCAACCTTTCTGTTCCCCAAATCTTATGCTCTGTTGATTTGTCTTCAGAAAAAGTAGAGATATCACTGAAAGTCACCAATTTAGTCTCAAGGTGAATTTACTAAGATTTGGCTTATGTTGTCTTAATGGAAATGCAAGAAAAAAACATCCCTGAGTTTATCTAGTTAACTAGCTGAGTACTGCATCATTTTCTCAAAAGTGTTCCATAACTTCCTCATGGGCCAGAAAAGTTCATAAGGAATGGTAAGTACGGAGACGGATCTTAATGTTGGCAAACTTTACTATCTTTCTACCATTTTATTTACTTTGTGGGAAAAAACAGAGGAGTTTCAGTGCCTTCCAGCTGACAAAATATACTGAATAAGAAAATGTATTGCACTTCTGTTTTGGGTTTGCATGGCAAGGTTTTGGTAGTGGGGAGGCTACAGGGGTGGCTTCTGCGAGAAGCTGCCAGAAGCTTCCCCCACGTCCGACAGAGCCAATGCCAGCTGGCTCCAAGACGGACCCGCCGCTGGCCAAGGCAATCAGCGAAGGTGGTAGTGCCTCTGTGATAGCAGAGTTAAGGAGGAGAGAAAAAACCAACTTAGGAGCAGTTTTTGCAGCGAGAGAGAGGAGTGAGAAGGTGTGAGAGGAACAACTCTGCAGACACTGAGGTCAGTGCAGAAGGAGGGGCAGGAGGTGCTCCAGGCACCAGAGCAGAGATCCCCCTGCAGCCCATGGAGAAGACCACGGTCAAAGCAGGCTGTCCCCCTGCAGCCCATGGGGGTTGATGGTGGAGCAGCTATCCACCTGCAGCCCATGGAGGACCCCACACTGGAGCAGGTGGATGCCCGAAGGAAGCTGTGATCCTGTGGGAAGCCCGCACTGGAGCAAGCTCCTGGCAGGACCTGTGTACCCGTGGAGAGAGGAGCCCATGCCGGAGCAGGTTTTCTGGCAGGACTTGTGACCCCGTGGGGGACCCATGCTGGATCAGTCTGTTCCTGAATATCTGTGCTCTGTGGAAGGGAGCCACGCTGGAACACTTCATGAAGGAGGAATCCAGGAAGAAGCAGTTAAAAACCTGCCTACACCACCTGGACACTGACAAGTCTATTGGCCCAGATGGGATGCACCCGAGAGTACTGAGGGAGCTGGTGGAGGAGATTGCCAAGCCACTCTCTATCATTTATCAACATTCCTGGTTAACAGGGGAGGTCCCAGACAACTGGAGGCTTGCCAGCGTGACGCCCATCTACAAGAAGGATCGGAAGGAGAATCTGGGGAACTACAAGCCTGCCAGCCTTTACCTCAGTACTGGGGAAGATTATGGAGCGGTTCATCTTGAGTGCCCTCACCAGGCATGTGCAGGACAACCAGGGGATCAGGCGCAGCAGCATGGGTTCATGAAAGGCAGGTCCTGCTTGACCATCCTGATCTCTTTCTATGACCAGGTGACCTGCCTAGTGGATGAGAGAAAGGTTGTGGATGTTACCTACCTGGACTTTAGTAAAGTCTTTGATACTGTCTCCACAGCGTTCTCCTAGAGAAGCTGGTGGCTCATGGCTTAGACAGGTACACTCTTTGCTGGGTAAAAAGCTGGGTAAAAAGCCCAGAGAGTTGTGGTGAATGGAGTTAAATCCAGTTGGCAGCCGGTCACAAGTGGCGTTTCCCAGGGCTCAGTCTTGGGGCCAGTCTTGTTTAATATCTTTATCAATGATCTGGATGAGGGGATTGAGTGCGCCCTCAGTAAGTTTGCAGATGACACCAAATTAAGCAGGAGTGTCAATCTGCTTGAGGGTAGGAAGGCTCTGCAGAGGGATCTGGACAGGCTGAGACCAACTGTATGAGGTTTAACAAAGTCAAGTGCCGGGTCCTGCGCTTGGGTCACAACAACCCCAGGCAATGCTGTGGGCTTGGGGAAGAGTGGCTGGAAAGCTGCCTGGCGGAAAAGAACCTGGGGGTGCTGGCTGACAGCTGAACATGAGCCAACAGTGTGCCCAGGTGGCCAAGAAGGCCAACAGCACCCTGGCTTGTATCAGGAATAGCGTGGCCAGCAGGAGTAGGGATGTGATTGTGCCCCTGTACTCGGCTCTGGTGAGTACCTTGAATACTGTGTTCAGTTTTTGGCCCCTCAGTCCAAGAAGGACGTTGAGGTGCTGGAGCATGTCCAGAGAAGGGCAATGAAGCTGTTAAAGGGACTGGAGCACGAATCTTATGAGGAGTGGCTGAGGCAACTGGGGTTGTTGAGCCTGGAGAAAAGGAGGCTGAGGGGAGACCTTATCGCTCTCTGCAACTGCCTCAAAGGAGGTTGTAGTGAGGCGGGTGTTGGTCTCTTCTCCTAAGTAACTAGCAAAAGGACAAGAGGAAATGGTCTCAAGTTGCATCAGGGGAGGTTTAGATTGGATATTAGGAAGAATGTCTTCAGCGAAAGAGTGGTCAGGCATTGGAACAGGCTGCCCAGAGAGGTGGTGGAGTCACCATCCCTGGAGGTGTTCAAAAAATGTGTAGGCATGGCACTTCGGGACATGGTTTAGTTGACATGGTGGTGTTGGGTTGACGGTTCGACTTGATGATCTTAGAGGTCTTTTGCAACCTTAAAGATTCTATGATTCTAAGAACTGTATCCCATGGGAAGGACTCACTTTGGAGAAGTTTGTGGAGGACTGTCTCCCATGGGAGGGACCCCATGCTGGAGCAGGGGAAGAGTGTGAGGAGTCCTTCCCATAAGGAGGAAGGAGCGGCAGAGACAATGTGTGATGAACTGACCACAACCCCTGGCCACATCCCCCATGCCCTGTCCCCCTGTGCC
Organism: Balearica regulorum gibbericeps; assembly: GCF_011004875.1. Taxonomy (NCBI): domain Eukaryota; kingdom Metazoa; phylum Chordata; class Aves; order Gruiformes; family Gruidae; genus Balearica; species Balearica regulorum. The sequence continues at coordinate 278,168 of NC_046220.1, forward strand.
ACTTGGGCAGAGGAGGGAGAGACATCGGGGTTACCCCACCACAACTTCTGATAGCTAAAGGTAGTATTTTGATGTAAGAGCTGACCACTTGTTCCAGTGCAGAAGTGTCTCCCGTCTTTTCCATTAACTCTCTTTTCTATGTTTCTCTGTGAAAAGCAGGTAGTTGACAGTTCTGCACAGTAGCTGAGGAACTGTGCAGAAGGTAATTTGCAGAAGGTGAAGCTGGATTAAATTAGATGAGAATTAAAGTTCAAACTTTTCAGGGGGAAGTTGTCTAATAATGTGAGCAATTTACCAAAGGTTGCAGTAGATTATTCACAATTAGATTTTTTTTTTTTTAAGCCAGGATTGAAAGTTTTACTGAAGAGTGTGTTTTAGTTTGGACAGGAGCTGTAGTGGAGGTGAAATGACCTGCATTACTCAGTTTGCAGCAGAGCTGCCTGTGACATGTCTGATGCTGAGGCAGCTGTTATACTAGGTCAGCTACATGGCAGAACCTGTATTTTCTTCCTCATCCTCCTCCTCAGGATTGCCAGGTTTGATCCATTACCAATGTGGCAGTGGTAAATTAAGATCAGTTGGTTTTCATCTCTCTTTCAGTCATCATCTTTCATTTTTAAACCTGGGTTCGCTGTGGTCTGAATGGGACTTCAGCCATTTTTAATATTATAGTTTATTCTGTTTTGTTTTATAGGATCATGGATTTTCCAGGACACTTTGAGCAAATCTTTCAGCAGCTCAACTACCAGAGGCTTCACGGCCAACTTTGTGACTGTGTCATTGTGGTGGGAAACAGGCATTTCAAAGCCCATCGCTCTGTTTTGGCAGCATGTAGCACACATTTCCGAGCTCTATTTACTGTAGCAGAAGGAGATCAGACTATGAATATGATTCAGCTGGACAGCGAAGTGGTGACAGCAGAAGCTTTTGCTGCTCTGATAGACATGATGTATACTTCTACACTAATGCTTGGGGAGAGCAATGTTATGGATGTCTTGCTGGCTGCTTCTCACTTACATTTGAACTCTGTTGTTAAAGCATGCAAACACTACCTTACTACCAGGACGCTGCCAATGTCTCCACCGAGTGACAGAGTTCAAGAGCAGAATGCACGCATGCAGAGGTCTTTCATGCTCCAGCAGCTTGGACTGAGCATTGTGAGCTCTGCGTTAAATTCCACTCAGAGCACAGAGGAACAACCAAATACCATGAGCTCCTCGATGAGAAGTAACATCGAACAGCGCACTACTTTTCCTATCCGTCGTCTCCACAAACGTAAACAGTCTTCTGAAGATCGGGCCAGACAGCGCATCAGGCCTGCTATGGATGAGTCTGTTTCCGATGTGACTGCTGAGAGCGGGCAGTCAGTAGTTCATTCACGGGAAGATTTCTTCTCGCCCGATTCACTGAAGATTGTGGACAACTCTAAGGCTGATGCTGTTGCTGATAACCAGGAGGATAATACTATTATGTTTGATCAGTCTTTCAGTGCTCAGGAAGATGCTCAAGTGCCCAGCCAGTCTGACAACAGTGGAGGAAACATTTCACAGATGTCCATGGCATCCCAGGCAACACAGGTGGAAACCAGCTATGACCAGGAGTCTGCTTCTGAGAAGAACAACTTCCCATGTGAAAATCCGGAGGTCAGTCTGAACGAAAAAGAGCACATGAGGGTGGTAGTGAAGTCTGAGCCCTTGAGTTCCCCAGAGCCTCAAGACGAGGTGAGCGATGTCACTTCCCAGGCAGAGGGCAGTGAGTCTGTTGAAGTGGAAGGAGGAGTAGTGAGCGGAGAGAAGATAGAACTGAGTCCTGAGAGCAGTGATCGTAGCTTTTCTGACCCGCAGTCCAGTACTGATAGGGTGGGAGACATCCATATTATGGAGGTGCCAAATAACTTGGAACACAAGTCTACTTTCAGTATCTCAAATTTTCTAAATAAAAGCAGAGGTGGTGGCTTTGGTGCTAGTCAAAACAGTGATGACAACATTCCAAATACCACCAGTGACTGCAGAATGGACAGTGATGCCTCTTATTTGATGAGTCCAGAGTCGGGGCCTGCTGGTGGCCATTCATCTGCCACCGTCTCTCATGTCGAGAATCCATTTAGTGAGCCTGCAGACTCTCATTTTGTTAGACCAATGCAGGATGTGATGGGTCTCCCCTGTGTACAGACTTCTGGGTACCGGGCGGCAGAACAGTTTGGCATGGATTTTCCACGGTCAGGCTTGGGCTTGCACTCCCTGTCAAGAGCAATGATGGGCTCAGTAAGAGGTGGAGCTAGCAGCTTTCCTGGTTATCGCCGCATAGCCCCCAAAATGCCTGTGGTGACGTCTGTCAGGAGCTCCCAGCTGCAAGATAACTCATCCGGTTCCCAGCTGATCATGAATGGGACCACTTCGTTTGAAAATGGGCATCCGTCACAACCTGGTCCGCCACAGCTGACAAGGGCATCTGCAGATGTCCTTTCGAAATGCAAGAAGGCCTTATCTGAGCACAACGTCTTGGTTGTAGAAGGTGCACGCAAGTATGCATGCAAGATCTGCTGCAAGACGTTTCTGACCTTGACAGACTGCAAGAAACACATCCGTGTGCACACAGGAGAAAAGCCTTATGCCTGCCTGAAGTGTGGCAAGCGGTTCAGCCAGTCCAGCCACCTGTATAAGCACTCCAAGACAACCTGCCTGAGGTGGCAGAGCAGCAATCTGCCTAGCACTTTGCTTTAACCTTCTCCACCCCAGGCCTGAAGGAGGATACCAGTGCAGATGTCTAGTTCCCTGAAGCACCACAGGAACACAAACACTTTTTTTTTTTAAGGCTGCAGGCTCAGAGGCTGCTCTTGTTGGTCAGTGAACACTTAGGTGTGATTGTGCCACACACACAAAGGTCTTGGTTCTGTCAATTGGGGATATTACTGTACCTACCTCACAGGGGTGTTGTGAGGCTTAAACAGCTGTAAGTGAAGAACTTGGAGATCCTCAGAAGTCACACTGTAGATGTGTCAGGTGTTATTATGATGTATGTTCAGGCCTTGGGCTGATGGGGATACAATCCCTACGGCTAAGCAGTTCCTTTGCAGGGCAGAGGGGTGAGAGCGTAGTTATCTCATGAAGTAGCAAGTTTCAAGAATGAGAAACTGAAGTGCAAATTTCCTCTTTTTTTTTTTTTTTCTAAAGTATTTTGTAAAAGTGAAAGCATTTAAATAAATGACCTGTAAAACAAGTTACTGCATTATGTATGGACAGTAATGCAAGAGCTGTTCACTGTAACTAATATAGACTGCGTATCTTTGAAAGAGAAAAACAACTTTGGATGCACCTGTCTGACATAATGCTTTAAAATATGCTAATTATAAAAATAGTTCTAGGGTTATGAATGTATGTTTGGCTGTTTTGTAGTAAAGGACACTGTAATGAAGGTGCTTAAATTAAATCCAAGACAAGTAACTTTTGGACTGCCAGATATATGTATACTTTGAATACAGCAAGATCTGGATGTTTGATTTTTTTTCTGTAGAAACTTGTATTAAGTGATAAGTGAAGTACTGTTTCTTGTTCGTGCTATTCTTAGCAGTATTTTAACCAATTTGTATCTCCTATGTTAAAATTCTATATACATAGAAGTCTGAAAAGAGCTTGTCTTTGTCTGCTTTGTTATTTTGAAGGAGAGAGTTAATTTGTGATGGCCTTTTTTACTGTGTAAGATAATCTCTTGCTGTTTCCAGATGCTGGTAGTCAAATCTGATCCCCGTTATTGCGTAAGCATATTGTCCTTTTCTGACACTTTTCAGGCTTTAATTTCCTCCTCTGCTTACTTACTTTACTTCACAACTATGGATTGTTCCTCAGATCAAACCAGTCAGGAATGATCCTCATTTGCCAGATTTATTTATGTCTGTCTATAAAATGTAGTTGTCAAATCCAGTCCTTCCACTTAAAGTAGTGTCATAAATTTAAAAAAGCATAAATTTAATTTAAAAAATAGCACTGTACACTTTGTATAGCAGAAATTCAGTGATTGCTATTCTTCAAGTGAATCGTGTAAATCTTGGTTTAATTTCCTCTTCTTTGATACTATTGTAGCTAATACTGTCTGCAGTCTCTTTTTTTCTTTGTTAAACATGCACGTGAACTGACTACTGGCCTTCAGTCTGTCAGGTTTCTAAATAAAATTTTGGAGCACTTCTGCTGATAAATGTTGCTCTGTCACACAGGAGCTGGGTCAGGGCTACAGCGTGTCCATTCTGCTCAGCAGAGACAGAGGATTTGCATCTCCTGGTATCTAAGCCAGAGAGCAACAGCTTTCCATTAATATTAAAAAATTTAGCAAACCTTCCCCTCTTTATTTTATTCTGTATAGCAAATGTATCCTGTGTGATGATATTCAGCAGTTCTATGGAGTTTGTGCTACCTAATAGTTAGCCTTCTTAAACATCTTGGATTTAGATTTGGATAAACTGAAAATAAAATCCTAATCCACAGTCCTGTAGGTCATTTAGCGGGATGAACTGTCAAAACTGTTGAAGCACGGAAACCAAACAGTCGTTGTCAGACCAAAGGAAACATGGAAATCTTTCTGTACTTGGCTTTATGTGAAGTAGTAGTCTGCTAATGAAGAAATGTGTCTTCATCTGTAATTACACTGCTTCACATTGAAAAAAAAAAAAAGCCAAATGTCTGTCAATATGTCATTTGCACCTTGAGCATCCAAGGTAAACAGGAACATGGAAAAATGATGGGATTAAGTCCTTTAAAATGTTAAGATTTTGTTACAGGACTTACGTAATGGTCATATTTCTGGCTCTTGATTTTATAAGTATTAGGGAAATGTGCTGCATTTTTAAAACGCATTAAGATATGCCACATTTTGTTTAATGATTTTGATATCAGGGGACTAACAGCATTGAACTATACTAAACAATCTCACTGAAACATCAATAAAATGCAGTATTTTGTACTTTAATATTTTCTTGTGTTGCCTTATTAGTAATGTTATTACTGTTTCATCCTCCTTGCATTTCTAGTGTTTTGTTTCAAAAATAGGGAGGTTTTTTACATTTTGTGTGTTCCTATAGCACATCTGAATTCCTTGAATTCTTATGATGTATAGGAATAAAGCATTTATGTAAGGGGATTTGAGTAATTAGGAACTAATATGAGCAGAGAAACATTTAACTGTATTTTTAATCTGTTTTTATAAAAATTTTAATGTCATTGTGAAATATCAGACCTTGTGCGGGAGGACTTCTTCTTTCTTTAAGAAAAAATTCAGCTTGGAACATTTTTTGAAGTAGCAACTTCAGATTTCATTATTCATTGACATCTGGTGCATCCGAAGGAGCACACTGCAAACCCAGGAGCTTGTGGCCAGCTTGTTGCTTTCCTAGTCTTCCACTATGAAGCAATATCTCAGAATGGTATCTCCACTTAGCTATCCCTACTGTAAAATGAGAATGTCTTATCTCAAAGCCTGGTAATATTGTCAAAGAGCTTATCACCCCAACTTTTGTTCAAAATTTAACTTTACAAATGCTACAGTGAGATCTCATGTGAAGATGTCAGTATGTTAGAATTATGAAACATCTGAAAATAAACCCTACATTTTTGTGCTGCTGTGTCTGACTTGATTTACTTGTTTATGTTATCCTGGTGTCTTTGCAACAGCATATAATGGATTGACTAAACAAGTAATGCTTGTGTGTTAGCTGATTGGGCTCTTTGTGTTACTAGATCATTTGGCAATGCAAAATAATCCCATTGAAATCTGGGTACACGTGTAGGTGTTTTTGTCAAATGAGGCCAAGGAGATAGTGCTGCCCATGGCCGGCCTCCTGCTTCATGCTGAGGCTTTGCCAATTTTGAGAGGACATGTAATATCTAATTAACAAGTGGGTCCATATTTGGGCCAGTATAAAGTCTTGAAGGGCTGCATTGTCCCATCAGTGCTTTGTCAGCTAATTTGAACCAGCAAAGTGTGGCTGGAGTTACTGTAACAGCTTTGATCAGGCTCAGGGTGGTGTAGTGTCTCATGGAGCTGCTGCCTCAGTGTGGTGGGCTGTTTTCTGGCCAGCTCTCTGCTCTGGAGGTGACATTAAAGATATTTCATGCAGATCATTTGAGATGCCCTGCTGCTGACTGACCTACTTGCAGGGATTCTTGTTCCTGCCACAGCCTTGATGGGAAGGGGCACATTGCCTGCATCTCCCTCATCAGATGAAGGCTGGAAAGCCTTGGGATTCTGGGAGCATCCCCACTTGTGCATGGAAATTATTGACATTTTTTTTCATCTGTATCAGTTGCTTGATGAGTTTGCTGTGTGACTGCACAGGTGGTTGTGCTGGCAGGGGAGCAAGGGTAAGTGGCTGGGTAATGGTGTGATTATTTTTGGTAACAACATCTGAATGCCCATCAGTGACCTCCCAGGTCTGCAGCACAGGCTACCAACAAAGGTTGCTTGGGTGACTTGCTTAATAAAATGTGTTAGTGCTGACAAGACTAAATTGCATGACATGATAGCATAATTCATGTCTTGAATAGACATCAGAGTAGTTAAATAGATTTTAAAAAAGCATAAAAGCAGCAGTCTGTAATTTAAATGCTATATAGCAGTCTCTTAATTTTTCTTAATAATCTATGAAAAGAAGTTCAGTCTGGAGCTTCCTATAAAAGGGAATGACTCTGAACCAATGTAAGATGCTGATTGGTAGAAGCCATCATCATGTAGACATCAGTACTATATCTGTGTAACTGTTTGTTGGAGTGCATGTTTAGCTGGAGCCTTGTGTTCACTTATGCTATGGAACCACTGCTAAAGGCTTGCTGTTTCTGCCAGAGAAAATAGTCTTGGAAAGACTGTGGCAAAGTTTCCTGTTGGAGGACTTGCACAGATGCTAGGCTGTGCGCTCTGTCCTCTGCCGGGTGTTGCTGCCGTAGCTCACTGGCATCAGTGACTTCCAGCACAGTACTGTAATCTCAATAGGTCGATCCACCGGCATCTTGTGCTTGTAATTCAACCTTGTAAAATGCTACCAAACCACAAGAATACCTCTGTTCAGGACGTCCAAGCGAGGGGTCCGTCCCTGGCAATGGTTGTTTAAACATCAGTAGGTACTTTGAGTGCTGATCTCCTGCAGCAAACACTCTCACTTCTGTGGCAGTTTTACCCCCTTTGCTGCTCATGTGTTACGTGATGGGGTTGACCCCTGCAAGCAGCTGAAGAGAGCAAGCATGAGACTCGCCTCCGCAGCCACCAGCCGCCTGTGCCAAGGGATACCGTTCCTGTGCCTCTTCCTTCTGTGCACAGGGCTCTTCCTCCTGCTGCAAGTGCAGTGAATGAAGAAATGGCTCTGCTAGTGTGAAATGCTGCTTCCCCCACAGCAGAGCGAGTGCAAGTCTCCTTGTTTGCATCAGCACCATCAGCCAAATAACCACCAAGACAGGCCACTTGAAAGGCGCCTGCAAAGTAATTATGACTCTGTGCCAGCCTGTAAACAAATACTTGTTCTTAGCAAAAACAAATCATAAAAGCCTGTACTTTACCCAGTTAACAATTTTGGTCCTGGTAGAATATACTCTCCATAAGAGATTATTATTATGATTGTTATTGAAATAATGTTAATATCTCTGTGACATCTGTAAAATCCATAATCCATTGTTATTGTTGCTCTTTTTTTTAATTCCTTGTGGGAAGATGTTGATGCAATGACTGGAGGCCAAGCAGAGCTCTGCCCTGGGAGCTGCTGCAGCTCACCGCACTGGCTAGCTATTTTGCTGTTGGTGGCACAAAGTTTTGACTAGTCACTTTTGGTATGAAGTATATCCAGAACTTACTAAGCAAGAAATCCTGCTAAGAGATGTTTGCCCTTGGACGTAGACCCTGCAAGGTTTACCTGTACTTTGCTGTCAGTAGGTTCAGCTCAAACCAGCCATACTCAAGACTTGCCTAAAAAAACTACAGGTTTCTTTAAGCAGGGGCAGAGAGATAAGGTTAATATTTTATCATTTACAGTTTTTACAGTATTTTTAGAAAGCAAAATCTTTTCAGTAAGGACATACTGATGATTTCTGTGGCTGGCAGAGCAAAATGATCAACAGCTGCAGAAGGTACTCCTCTCAAAGAAATTCCCAGATGCAAAACCTGAAATGTGCTTCGGTCACTATGGCAGCCTTATTTACAAGCTCATGTCTATTTCTTAATATACTCAGGGAATCTCATACAAGTGCTCAGATATGAGTTCATTTACCCTTAACTATTTCTCACATCATTAGGGGTCACAATAACCTCTCAAATATTTAAGTTAAGATCCTTCAGCATTACAGTAACTTCACCAGTAGCACAATCTTTAGTGTCAAAACTCAAAAATCACACAGACCAGCAAACTGATGGACTTGTGCCCATGTAATACAGCCAGGGTTTTCACATCAAAGTAAACCTTCAGATTTCCATTCGGTCTATTGAAAACTTTGCAGCCAGTTGAGATGCTTGGGAGCCCACTCCCTTCCTATCTGCCACCACAGCTCCAAACCTTTCCTCAATTAGGGGTCTCATTAGAAACTTCCCAAACACCTTCTTCTTCCAATGGGCAAGCATACAGTAATCAGCAAGGCTTGTGAATCAAAACCTATTGATAAATATGTCAGATACCCTCTGAGGCATGAAGCAAAGGTCTTCCTTTAACTAGCAAGCATCAATAACTAATTAATGAACATCTTCCAATAGCTATTATTGCTATGAGAGTACAGTTCATTTAACATCAAGAGAAATTCAAGCAGAGAATTCAGCATGAAGAATACTTGTCACGGGACAGAAAGAGAAGTACACAGTGTACTAGATGAACTTTAATTGCCAAGCACAGGCTTTTCTCTGTGTTTCGGCTCCCTCCCTGCACCAGGCTTATGGTGCTGCCAGCTGCTGCCCTCCCCTCTCATCTTTTAAGAAATGTTTTGGAATATTATGCAGCACCCTGCTCAGCTTTTATACAGGATGAGAATTGGGGAAAACGGTACACTGCTGCTCTCAGAGGTGCAGACTCATGCCCTTTCTTTTACCCTTGCCAGAACCCTTCCTGTGCTGTACAATAATGAACGGTGAATTGAGCAGTTCAGGGATGTTACAGCCGGTTACTGTCCTGGGCTTTCCTCCAGAGGCTGTTCTCTGTCTGTCCATTTGGCTGCAGCACAGCGCTCGCCATCTCCAGGCTTGGCCGCCTCTGGCCTGGCACGCACTGCTCACCCTGTGCCTGACTTGCTGGGAGGAGAGCAGTGAAGCTGCGTTGGGCGCTGGTCACCTTCCAGGAGGGGTCTCACCTCCGTCTGGGAGGAAGCACGAGGCTCTTCCTCCTCCTGGCCAACGGGCACCAAGAGCCTCTACCCAGAGTTCAGCAGAGAAGGGCTGTTGTCAGTGCTGCTGGGAGCACCGCCAGCAAGTTCCTGAGCTGTGAATGAGACGCTTCCCTCCTGCCTATTGCAGCCCCCCCTCTACCCATACCCTTGTGCCATCACTTCAGAAAAGCGCTGTCATTACGTCTATCCAGCAGCTGAGGCTTTGTGTTACTTCTCTCTTTTTCAGCACAATTTCTATGGGCATGAGCAGCTCTCACCAGGACCCGAACAGTGGTAGAAGCCTTTGGGCCACACGAGGAAGGCTCTTTCCTCCCTGGGTGCAGGGGCGCTGGCCTAGCGCGCGACATGGCTGGACAGAGCTGCAGCTGGGAGGCACCAGGCGGGGCAGGTGCAGAGTTTGTACCGGCTGAAGGTCCCAGGCTGTCTGCAGCATCTGCCACCTTCTTCAGTTGCTGCAAGAAGCCAGCAGCTGGGTGGCAGGGAGGAGAGGGCTGCCTGTGGTGCTCAGACCTCGTCCCTGGTCCATCCCTCCGGGCTGGGTGTGGAGAGGTGTCTGGGTTGGTGAGGCCAATGCTGTGCTGTCAGGGCGGCTGCTCCTGGGAGGTGCCCCAGGGCAGGCACAGAGGGGACGGCCAGGGGTGAGGCAGGGTCCAGGTCCAGTGGCTGAGCTGTGGGGCAGGGAGAGCTTCGCCCCATCTTGCTGCTGAAGGGTGGTGTTCGCTGGGACTGGGTAAACCTCAGCCCCGAGGTGGAAGCAGGCCCATTGTGCATTCAGCCCAGGAGTGTTTGCCTGGCTGCAGCACCACATTGGTGATGGGGACAGGGGCACAAGTGGGGCCCATGCTGAGCCCACGCCTGCCCTTGCACAGGCCCAGCCACCCCTGCTGCCAGGGCTTAGGCCTGTCACCAAACCCCTGCAAAGGCAAAGGCATGGAGGAGAGGGCATGGGCGGCTGCAGTGGCCGCTGAGCTGGTATCAACGCAAAGGGACTGGGGCCCTTGTTGTACAAACACACCTCTCAGCTGGCTGGATCAGCCACTTGTGCCACTGTTCACACAGACTGTCACCAAAGGAGCTCAGGTGTCCTCCTACACAAGCCTGACCACCATGGGGAGGTTCACCTGGCTCAGCCCAGTGTAGAGTGTGAACACTGACCGACAGCAAAAAGCATTGAAGAGAGCTACAGGCTTGAACTGGCTTCAGCCCACGTGCTCCCTCCCGGCAGCTGGGGACACCTGGCATAGTAACAGAAGGCATCACATTTCTACTGCAACTCCATCATATATCACAATTGTAGTACTGTACTTGTACTATAATTTCAGTACATGCTATATCACTCCGCTAAATCAAAATCCAATGTAACATCAAATGCCTACAAAGAAGTAAATTTCGTATTAAGCACCAAACCATCCTTGTGTGAATTATCTAAAGGAACACACCCAGAGAGTACTGGACTCTGGCAGGCACTGGGGCAGGGGGGAGATTGGGGGCACTGGTCAGGAGATCACAATGGAGCCTGCATCACTGGAAGCAGCATGCCCATGCCCACCCACCCCATGCACTGAGCAGAAATACCACTGCTTTGCACTGGGATGAGGACAGCTTTTCAATCTTGCTTCATGCTGCAAGGCATCATCTCTAATCATCCTTAACCCCATCTGAAGGTGGCTCCTGCAAAGCTACAAGCTCCTGGGTTACACTTACGTGTTGTACTGTAGAGCACATGGTGGGTTCCTGTACCCATGAGGCCAGCAGAGCTGGTCCAGTCTCAGCTTTGGAGGAAACAGGATGGAGATGTGCTGGTAGCAGCTGGGGAGCTGGTGCAGATGCTCTGCTGCTGGCAGAGGTCGTCACTGCTCAGCAGTTTCAGTACCTGCTCTGTCTGAACACACTGGGCATGCTTTGTGTTCGATGCCTGTGGGATGAACTCCCCTAGGGTCAAGTCAACCAAAACGTTCACTCACTTCCTCCTCTTCTCCACACCTCCCACAGCCTTGTTTCCAAAGCTGTCCCTTGTTTCATATGCTGCTCTGAATGCTGAAACCTGGGGAGAAGGGTGATGACGAGGCTGGGAGAGGAGGATGGCCGATGGAGCCACAGCTCACAAGGAATGCGAGTCCAGGTCTGCTTTTCACCGCTGTCCTGGTTTTTGGACAGGATAAAGTTAATTTTCACAGGAAGCTGGGAGGGCACACAGCCAGGAGAGCTGCCCCAAACTAGCCAAAGGGGTATTTGACACCATGACTTCATGCTCAGTATATAAGGGGGAGCTGGCCAGGCAGGAGGGGTGGCTGCTCTGGGATGGACTGGGCATCTGGTTCCAGGTTGTGAGTGAATTGCACTGTGTATCACCTGCTGTGTATATTCTGTTAGAAGTACTAGCCCTAGCAGGCTGCACTTGCCAAGGCTTCCCCATCACACCACAGAGGCAGAACATGAAAAGAAGATAAATTTAACTGGCATCCTCATTATACATGTGTTCATACATGGGGAACACAAATTCACAATTTGCAGATGTGTCCAGCTGTGGCAGTGCTGTCGCTGCAAGACTGGGCACATTACAACTCTCTCGTTGAACTCCAGTGAACATGACTCTGCTTGTTTAACACACTTTGCTGTTGATTTCAAAATGCAACAATCCTACACATCAAATGCTTGCCTTTTATTCTGAAAATCCCAGTTGGGTGTTTTCCTTTGCTTTGTAGTGACCTTTTCAGAACTGCTTCCTGAGTACTGCCTGCACAGGAGGACAGCAAAATTGATAGTCTAGACTGTGAAGCTGTGACCATGGCTCCCAATGAGAGAAGACTCCCCAGGGCCCCCAAAGGGCTCGGTTCCCATCTGAGGAAGAGCAGACCCCTGACCTGAGCTTGCTTGCAGCAGACTGGGAAGGACTGCTACAACTGCAAGGGACCCCGAGGAAAGCTGCCCCTTTCAAGCAAGCTCCTAGAGGAAGTGGGGCAACACTGGGAAAGGGGTTCACTCACTCATTCTTGGGAAGAAAACTGTGCAAGCCCACAGCCAAGCCGCCTGCTGAAGAATGTGAGGCATGAGTTGCTCCTGTGCTCAGCACAGCTGGATGCTGCAGTGCTATGCACTTACCATGCAGAATCCTGCTGCAGATGGTTTATGGGTATGCCCCCTACGAAACTGTAAGGGAAAATGTCCTTCACCCTTTCCACCCTTGCAGCAGGATGGTATTTGGGGATCACACTCAACACATACACATTCAAGCAGGATTTCTGACAAGCTTTAAATGTGTTAAAGTTCCTTGTGTCACTGCAATGCAACATGACAGCCTCTTCTCTTTTCCTTAAGGAAACAATGTCATCAGGGCACGCTGCCCTCAAACAGGGCATGAACAATCCAAGGAGCACCTCTCGCCGATTGTTTCACCAGCTGGAGCAGAAGCTTGCTGGGGAGGACTGTCAGGGACAGATGGGTTTCATCGCCCAATTACAGAAGTGGGACAGTCGCTGCAGAAGAGACAGAACCCCTACAGCCCCCGATACGTGCTCATCCAGGCCTCTCCTGGCAGCTAGAGACTTGGCAGCCACTCAGGTTTTCCTTTGCACTAACGTGTGTTGTTGCATGTCTGGGAAGAAAACAAATAGGGAGAGTTGAGACTGGAACCAGCAGGGCGGTTGCAGAACCTCCCAGCGTGAATTCCAGTGTGCAATCCACATCAGAGCCATGCCCAGAATTAGTTAGATACAAAAGGCAGAGCTGGAGATGCCAGGGGAGCCATGCTTTTCTTTTTTCTTTTCTTTAGACACATGAAAAACACAAACATCACACCTTGGCATGGATTCAACAAGCCCTTTTAACGTGTGCTTGGCAGCGGGCTGGCAGCAGCTTCCTTGGCAGCAGTGGGCCTGTGCCCATTGAGCAATTATCTCTCCTTCCTTCCTGGCTGCGAGCTGGGAGCTCAAGTACAAACTGCCTGGCCTCTTGCTGTCTCCCCAGGAGCCAGGCTTCAAGCACAGGCACTTCAGCAGCAGCTCCCTTACAGTACAACACATGCTGTCTAGCAAAATACACGACAGTCCCGATAATGCAAGTCTTTCTGAATCAAGGCTTAACACGACCCATCGCCTGCTGGGTGCAGTGATGATGTGACTGCAGGACCCGCAGCCCCCCACAGCACTGTGTGCTCTGCCATGCGCCTGGGGCACCCAGTTCTCAAACAAAATGAGCAAGACACATTCACTGTTTCTCTTTAATGGCTATGGTGCAGTTCCCTCACTGCAGGCACTACTGGCATGCTGCTGCAGAGGCACAGGACTGGTCTGCAAGGCTTCTCCAGGGGAAGGTAAGGCCGTGTTCTGCCGCCGTGCAGGAGGGGGGGCTCTGGCCATCACAGCAGCAACTCGTGGGGCATGGGCTCCCCTCGCAGCCCAGCCAGCAGGTTGTCAGCCGCCAGCACTGCCATGGTGTTCCTCGTGGCGTATGTGGCACTCCCGACGTGCGGCAGAATCACTGCAGGGGACAGAGAGGGTTACTTGCTTGCTTCGTACCTTCACTGACCTCTTGGAGCCTCCTTCAGGGGGTCTTCCTACTGGGGACAACCCAGGTCCCGACGCAGCTTCTGCTCCACCCGGAGGTGACATCAAACATGGAGCACGAAACAAAACCATCAGCCACTGAGGACTAGAAAAGACATCTGATAAACAGCTAACTCAGCTATTTTTTAAGTCCTCCAGGCCACAGACAGTCAGCCAAGAGTGGGTCCTCCTTTCTGCATTTGGCTTGGTACTCACCTTCCTGCATGGAGTCAGTGGTAGATGTAAAATACTATCTCTCAGCAGACGAACACGCAGTAAAATTTGCATGCTGTTGCCTGATTGCTGCACAGCTTTAGGACATTCTGCTCACTGAGAGGCATGAACCAACGTATCAGCGCAAGAGCCTGGACTCTGTGAAACACTGTGGTTTACAAACCCCTGGGTGCACTGGAAAGGCACATGAGGAGGCGCAGAACAGAGCTGGCAAGCTGCAGCACAGGGATTTTTATCCATCTATGTGAAAAGGCTCATTTTATGCAATGCAAAGGAATGAACCAAAGCTGGTAAGTTACTGTAACATTAGTAGCGAATAGTACTTGCCCAAAGTATGGATAGAAGCTTGCACTGCAGTCTCTCTTTTATAACAGAGAGCATCAACTACAGGCAATGCAGAAGCCTAAATATTGACAGGCTGCTGCCCCAGGGACAGAAGGCTCTCCGAAGCCTACATGAGGCCACATAGGTCCTTTCTCCCCCAGTCAAGAACCAGCCTGGATTCCTTGTTCGCTGTGAAAGTAATGTCAACACTTCTTCCACCTCTACTTATGCTGTGTTCCTCCAGCTGCTGAAACTATTTGGCAGCTTTGGGTGAAATCTGTGAATAGTTTTAGAATCATCAAAGCCTCATTTCTGTGAAAATAATATGTATGTATTTATTTTTGTCTTACTTGTACTTAGATCTTGCTCTAAGATCTCTGAAGTCCTGCAAATACTTCCAGAAAGTCTCTGCTTTTATCATTTCTCACAGTCTGCTATGGTAACCAAACAAATAAAAAATAGTTTTTAGCAAAAAGGTAATCAAAGCAACAGCTATGAACTTGTATTTCAGAAATGGACACTGTCATGGGCAGTTCCAAATTTTCATGTATGTCGGAACAGACCTTTCCTACTCCAAAAACATCCTGCTGCTGCCTGCACAACCACTCAGGTACTTTGCCCATGCAAGTGAAGAAGCACACACCAGATCTCATGCTTGGGGTGCAGCTTGAGCAGTCAAAGGACTGAACCAAGCAAGAGGAAGCTGCTCTGGCCCAGCTCATGCCACCAGCTCTCAGCAGGGCCAGCCACCCTGGCAAAGCCAAGCATTTAGGTAGGAGCAGGCACCCTGCCATTGCACCAGCAGCGAGGTTGCAGACAGTCGACGACATTTGCTTTCTAACTAGAAAGCAGTGCCTTCTCCATGTTGCCTTTCTGTCTCTTTTCTGCCTTGAGGAATACAAGCAAGCGTTTCTGGCTTGTGTCTGAGTCAGTCCTGCTCAGTTAACCGGCTGGACCCACGTGGTCCCTGTCTGGAGGAGAGGAAAGCTCCTGGCCCTGCTTTACAGGGGATGGGCCAAGTTTCTTACTGAAGGCCACACAAGGGAAGGCAGTGAACTGTCCCTAACTCATCCCAGGCCACTGGCCAGCCTATGGTGCCTGAGGATGGAGCTGCAATGGTGTGCAGCAAGCCCACGGGAAACAGCGCCCCACACAGCCCCATCAGTTTACAAGAAGGATCCCAGGAAAACACCGAGGGCTGCTAATGTCCTCCACTAAATCATCATCCTGCCCCACATGGCAGCTCTCAGCAAGCTTTCAGGAAAGCACTGGTAAAACAACAGTGATCAACTACTGCCCCCGGTTGCAGGTGCTCCTGCCTCCACTCCAGCAGCCTGGAGCACTAGAGCAGCCGAGCAAGCCCCTTCCTAACCAGTCTTCCTCATCTGACGTAACCTCCTCCAGAGAAGACATGCATTACTCCTGGGACAAGCATCTTCCTACCTGCCTAGTACCTGTTACTATCCAGAAAACAGATTGCCTGAGCTTATCACACTCCATTTTCCCAGTGAAAGTTGCCTTGGGCTGTCCAGGGGATGCAGCTAGACCATCTCCAAAGAAACCTCTGCTCATCCCATAGCATGAGCACTTGCTGGCCTCTTCAACTTGGGGCTGTCTAATTTGCTGACATCCACGGGGAACAGGGATGTCAGGACATAGCCAGCACTTAAATGAACCCTACTTACAGCCACATGTGCTGAACCTGCGCCTGGCAGCCCAAGCTCACAATAGAGGGGCTAGCTGGCAAGTCTTGCAGCAGCTGCAGCATGAGATTCCCCTAGGCAGACTTAGCACCCAGCTTTTTAACCATATGGGAAGCTTTTCTAGCAGAATATATGCCCAGGACCTTACATAATACCAGAGCTTCGCAGGGTGATATCTATAAAGTAGAATTTTCCACTTTACAGGGACAGGAATGTGTTTGGGTTAGTGCTTAGACACTGTTTAATTTAGAGTTAAATGCACTACCTTGCTTTGCTAATAACTATACCTTTGGAGAAGAGCTGAAAGACTGATGAAAAGCATGCTTTGCTAAAGAGTATCCTTGAAGGAGAGCTGAAAACTGATAAAAAGGAAACATTCTGCCCCAGAAGGCGCAGAGAGCTGGGTGATTGCCAGAGAGGCCTGAAGTCAACAAAAATCAGCAGTAACGAGGGGAAAGGGAAAGGTGGCTGAGGGAAGTTCACAACCACCCACCCAACTAAAGGACTATGCAAATTACCCCCACACACCCTCAGGGAGCATGCCTGCTAATTTAAATATGCTTGACCAATAGGAGATGATGTGGCAATTAAAAACCAATTAGCATAAACTTAGGTGGGCTTTTCCTAATCCTGTAACAAGATAAATATGTGGAGGATTGTGTGTAGTGTGCTAGCCTGGTGGAATTACCACCTAGCACCCATCTCTGCACAGACATGAAGTAAATAAAATATGTCTCCTCTGTGTCTGTACTGGCATGTGACACACCAGGTAAGCGATCCCACTTTTGGGACAAGGGCATGTGCAAGGATTTGTTTTATCATTCAGGCACCTGCTGGCAACAGACTTCTCCATGAATTTCACCCCACACCTTGGCCCATCGAATGGAGATCCATCAGGAAGGTGTTAAATAATAAGCTGATCTCAAATGCTTTCTGGAGAACTAAAATACCTCCTATACTTGTTTTACATCACATTGATGTGTTCCCCTCTAGCAGCTCCCTCCATTGTATGGTGGCTACCTAAAGTCTGCTTAAATATGCTTGACCTTCCTGTCCTTCCATGTTTCAGTGCTTGTTCACACCGGCAGGCTAACGGGGATGGGAAATCCTTGTCACAGCAGCTAGCGGGTCCCCAGCTGCAGGCACGTAAGGCTCCCAACGTGCAGGTTGCTGGAGCACGGCGGGGTTTGGCTGCACAGCCAGCCACTTACCACAGTTCTTGAGGGAGAGCAGGGGGTGGTCAGTGGGCAGCGGCTCTGGTGTTGTGACGTCCAGGCCCGCCGCTGCGATCTGGCCATGGGCCAGCGCGTCATACAGGTCCTCCTGGTTCACCACAGCACCCCTGGCAAACAGAGAGGTAGCGGCCCATGCTGCTGCTGAAGTGTCCCATGGGCTCCCAGGGGCACACAGCCAGGGCACAGGTCCGAGGGCTGCTGGAGCAGATGTCAGACCGTCTCTGGATGCACCTGAACCTCCCAGTGCAATGAGCTTCTCCTGCTCCAGGCTGCCCACCAGTGGGGAGAAGAGCTGGGTGCCCGAGCACAGGATGACCCCGGGGCATCCATGGAAGGAGGCACAGGCTGCCCGAGGCATCCTGGGTGGCTGGACAGACACTGCGTGCCGGGCCGCACGGGTTCTGCCCTGCCACCATGCTCTGCAAGAAGGCAGTGGGAATGGGAGGCTACTGCTGGACTCAGCCAAGGAGCCCCGTCGCAGCCACCTCTGTTCCACGAGCAAGGCCTCCGGCAGTCGCAGCCCTCTCCTGGGCATTCCCTCAGCCTCACCTTCCTATTGCCCAACGGTCACCCGTCTGTCCACCCCCAGGGTGGGACACAAGGCCCTGGGGAGAAGACAGAGGCTGTAGCCCCCTGAACAACTTATCCTGCCTTTGGCTTGATCCCAAGAGACCTTGGGCTGGAGGGAGCTGGCCACATGCTCGACAAATGGTCTTGGCAGGTGCAGCTGTGAAGGCTGTCTGGACTCCCAGTGGAAGCACATCTCAGATGCACATCTACCAGATCCCCCCCATCAAGCACCACTGTCGGCAGGGTGACAGTCACACCCCTGTGCAGAAGACTGGGTTGCAATTACCTGCTTGTGTTGACGAACACAGACGTTGTCTTCATTCTGCTGAAGAAGTCTTTGTTGCACATTCCCTGCGTGGCCGGAGTCAGAGCACATGTCACCACAACGAAGTCTGACTCTTCGGCCAGCCTCGTGAGTGGGACTGAGTGGAGAAACACAGGTGACAGGTCAGCTCAGGAATCTCACCTTCGCACCTCAGCAACCCTCTTATCCATAAGTTTCGCCAGCGAGTGCTGCTCTGGAGATACCCTGGCTGGCCCTTCTCCACAGACAGGGAGACACAAGGACCAGCAAACACCCACCAGAAACCACACACATTCCTACAGATACTACTGCAGTGTTTTGTTTCACTTTGGAATTAAAATCAAGCCAAAGGAGAATCCAGTGATGCTTCAGCCATCTGGCCCAAAGAAGGCTCTGATATGTATTTCATGTTTAGACAGCACAATATTGCAGCAACAGTTTATACCACCATTAAATCTCTCTATACGGTACCTACAGATAAGGACTTATGCCACTTTCACTCCTGCAGGTGAGAGGAAAGTGCAAGGAGGAGGGCAAGTTCTGCCAATGACTTTGTGCAAAAAAAGTACAAACTGGCAACGTGCTGGCTTCAGAGTGAAAAATTAGCACTTGATCCAAGTCTCGGGACTCTAACAGGGCCACAGAAAAGTCCCATTCAGCAGCTAAAAGACATTCCCAGGCTTTGCTGGACTGTGACATTCATTTTAAAGCAGGACGTTAAAATCAATGTTTGTTTCCAGCAACCAACATCTACCCCCAGGGGTGGCTGCCACTTTCCCCTCCCTGTCCCTTACGTTCCACTTCCTTATGGGAATGAAACTAACTGGAAATCACAAACAGATGGACACAGGGGGAAGATGAAAGGCAAAAGCAGCAGAAACAGCCACAGTCCACAGTTACGGTGGGCAGACAGTTAGGGCCCAGGTGTGTCCAGCCTTGTGGCTGGAATCGCCTGGCTCAAAGGAGACAGGTTTCCCTCCCTGCCATCCACCACCACCCCATGGGAAGTGTTTGGGATTCACCACCCCCTCCTTTGGTCCCCCACAGCAGTTCATGCCAGCTGCCCAGAATCTCCAGCTTGCACTGTCCCTCCTGCTGGCCCACACCACAGGGTGACACCTCCCCGGAGCCACCCCAGCCACGGTGCTCCTTGCTGCCTTGCAGCGGGTGACCGGTCGCGGCCCCTGCTCCTGGCAACTTCCTTACCGAACTCGGCTTCAAACTCTGCAGCACTCTCTGGTTTCGGGCAACTGCCAGTGTACAAAAACTTCTTGACCCCAAATGGCTTTAGGCGGCGGGCAACCGCCTGTCCTGGGTGCGAGAGAAAAGACCGTCCAGCTGCTGTGCCAGCCCCTGCACAAGGTGTGCTGCACAGAGATTAACATGGAGCTGCGGGGGTCCCTCAGGCCTCTCCAGGCAGTCTGTCTTTCAGCAAGCTTGCACTCGGTGCAGCTGACAGCACGGCAGCCAGCAGAACACATCGCTTGCTAAAGGGTTGTTGTGGTGGAATTGCTCCCGCCAGGCTGTTTCCAAGCCTGGAGCACAGCAGGCATGGGGTGGGAGGTGGATGTCTTCTGCTGCTCCTCATGTGAGCAGGAATGAACTCCCAGCCACAGTGAAACTGGAAAGGGAGCTGCGGGACGTTAAATATGAAGCTACCCTAGGGAGCAAACCGACAAGGAAAGAAATAGCCATCTGCTGGCAAAGTCCACAACTGAACATATGGCAAGCATGTCATCTTGGACTTTGTCAGTGCATTTGTTTAACTGAAAATCAAGAGGACGATGTCCAGTTTGCTGTAGCATTCATATGTAGTGGATGTGTTTGAATACTTTAACGTTTAGGCCTGATGAGTCAAGATCACTGTTCAGAGAGGCTCTACCCAGCTATCCTTGTTCTCATAGATTTTAAGAGGTGACCACTGGGGATACCACCTTGGCTGAACCTCCAAAACCATCCTGCCATAACGGAAGACACACAAATCTTGCGTCTGACCTGCACTTACCTATTCTCCCCAGACCTATGATGCCCACTGTACTATCAGACAGACCATAGCCACACATCCACAAGGGCTTCCATGTTGTCCAGCCACCACTAGCAGAGAAAGCAAGATAGAAAGAGATATCAGACAGCAGCAGGGGGGAGCCTGCTCATAGCCTAGTCCAGCATTTGGGCAAGTACGGTAAAGTACAACGCTGCAAGTGGCCAGCCCCTCTGGCACAGACAGATAATCTTACGGCCGGCCTCTCTGAGGTTCCTGCTTCTAGTGACCTCAGTGGTCTCCTGCAGGAATCTGCTTGGACCTTGGGTGTGCAGCAGCAGCCTTGGGACTGATTTAATTTACGCACCGTTAATCACAGCCCTGGAACGACTGCCAGTCAGTGAGCTCTGGCCGGACCTTGCATGCATGCCCTCCTCGAGGGGTCTGCGGTGGCCTTGGGTGCCCTCTCCCGCAGGTCCTCTACCTAGCATACAGAGGAGAGTTCTGCCCCTCTCACCACCCCCGAGCAGCATGTCTCCAAAGAGTCACAGAACTGTAGGGGGCTCGGTGCAAGCCGGGTGAAACTCTGGCTTCAGCCCCATTTCATCTGTACAGTGTGCACACTTTCTCTGGCAGCTCTCACCCCAGGGGCTGCTGGGTTCAGAAGCCAGCCCTTGCTCCAGCTGGAAGCTGCCAACACTCACTTCTTCACCTGCTCCACTGCCTCCGGCAGCCGGCGGCACGCAGCCAGAAGCAAAGCTACAGAGAGTTCTGCGGTGGCGTCGGTCAGGACGTCGGGGGTGTACCCCACACGGATCCCTCTGCAAGGCAAGCACAGGTCTCTGGGGCAACACTGCCAGCCTTGCAGTGATACCTCAAAATCTCTGGGCAAGTTGCTCATGCTACACCTCCTCTAGGTATCTGCAGTACCACAGGCAAGAGAACATCCCTTTCCGCTCCTCAGCTCTTCCTCCAAAGACTCTTCTGAACCGCAGCTGGGGTGGGGTTACCCTAGCCTTACCCTAGCATCCGAAGGCTCCTCCAGCCCCAGCTGGGTTGGGGGTGACCCCAGCTGTACCCTAGCAAGAGAGAGGTGCAGGTCGTAAACCCCATCCAGCCCCCCACTCCACCAAAGCCCACCCCGCCAGGCCTGCGCCAAAGCGACCTGCAGCTCTGGTGCATCAAGAGCGGGACGAGCTCTGAGCTTCGCCCCCCTTCCCTGCCGCCTCCCCAGGCTGGGCCCCGTCCCTCACTGGGCCGCGGCAGGCGAGGGTTACCGCTTCTTAATTTCATCTAGGGCGAGATGGTCAAACCCCACGGACATCGTGCTGATGACTTTCAGGCCGGGCCCTGCAAGACACCACCAGCGCGGCTGCCTAGTGTGGCCCCGGCAGCGGGGCCGGGCCGGGCCGGGCCCGGGAGGAGAGCGGGAGGGGAACGGGGCCACAGCCCGCACCCACCGGCGGCCTCCAGCACCTCGCGGTCGATGCGGTCGGAGAGGAGGCAGAGCAGCCCGCGCTTCCCCGCCACGCCCGCCAGCAGCTCGGCCCGCGGCACCGGCTCCTCCGAGTCCCACTGCTGGACGCGGCACCTGCGGCAGCAGCGCGGCCCGTTACCGCGCCGCCGGGACCGAGACCGGGGCCGGACCCGACCCGACCCGACCCGACCCGGCCCCGGCCCACCTCCGCCCCGCGCTCACCCGCCGGCCTGCGACAGGACCCGCAGCCCCTCGGCCGGGATCCGCCGCGTCACGAACACCGCCATGGCCGCGCCGCCGACCCGACTCGCACCCACCGCCGCAGCGACCCCGGGCGGCCGCTCCGCTCCGCTCCGGCCCGGCCCGGCCCGGCCCGGCCCGCCCCCGGGCAGCGCAGGTGCACTGCGAGCGGCAGAGGGGGGATGCGCGCCGGGAGCGCCTCTGCATTGCAGCGTGCAGTGTGTGCATGGAGCAGCTGCGCGGTGCGCACCTGCAGTGCACGCACACGGTGCAGGTGTGGAGAGAGGACACACGGCCTGGCCGCTAACCCACCGTGGAGATCTTACAGCCTCTGCAGCTCCTCCCTCCTACGAACCTCACTTTTTCTTCTCTGTGCATTCAGGCTGCGGGTGGGCCAGCGGCTTGTCCTGAGAACAGATGGTAAATGATTATACAGTTTCCGGTGTGGGTTTCCCCTTGCAGAGAGTTTTGCCATGACCACAGAGAACAGTAGCCCGCCTTTGCCCTGGGAACCAGCTGGTTTGGAGGCCTGGGTGGGAACTGGTACTCTGTACCATGCCACCACCTCGGAGGAACCCTTCCTGCAGTGCGGCTGCTCCTGGCAGCACCCGTCGTGCTGCTGTCAGTGCTGCTGTCGGTGCTTGCATGGGTGGCAGAACCCCAGAGACAGGAGGAGCCAGCAACATCTCTGCCACGTGCCAAGTCCTCAGGGGTTGCTGGTGGGTCTCCCTCAAAGAAGCTGTTCTGCATTGCAGCCTGCCACCCCCTGCCTTGCACAGGGCAGATGTCCCCAAGCCCTAGTGCTGGCCACAGGAGGGGAAGGCTCATGGCCTTTTGAGCTGCTGGATCAGCACCCTGGGGAAGCAAGGGTCTGTGGGTGCCTGGAGGTGGGCGTCCTGCAGGGTGGGAGCAGCAGCCTGGCTGGCACGCTGGTGGGGAACATTTAAGGATGGGAGAGGGGAGGGGTGGATTGTATCACGGAGTAGGAGATTGGACCTTTCAATAGACCTTTTTGAGATTAGTAACTCCACTGGACTCGGTGTGGAGAATAAATCCCAAGAAATGGAGTACTGGTGGATGGCAGAGGAGACCTACCTGCTGTGTTACAGCTTGCAGACATCTGCATTCAGAGGACACCTGCTGCTGATCTGCCTGCCTGCCCTGTTCCTGGGAGCTGGCACGGGACTGAATTACAATCCTGCAGGGCTTTCAAAATATTTTTTTAAACCTTAGATGATGTTTTAATAAAATCTGGCTGGATTCTTACAGATGGTAGTGTGCTTGTGGCTCACAAGATCAGACGAGGCAAATGGAAGGACAGACAGAACAAACCATTTGGGTGCACCCCTCTGTCAGTCATTCACACGTGTGTGTGTGGGTGCATGTGCACACGCGTGCATACAGGTACACATGCCAATGTGGATGGCCAAGCAGCCCATGGTTCCAGGGAGCATCCTAGTGTGAATGAGGTATACATGCATACACACACACACACACACACGCATATATACATATGCATACATTTATTTGGATTCCTTTTGACTTTTTTCCAAATTCCTTGCTACATCAGGGTATTATCTGTGAGCCCTGGCACCTTCTCCAGAACTGGTGGAGGGACTGCTACCAAATATTGAAACCATGACACTGAACTCTCGGTGATAATTTCATACCTTTGTACAAGAAATACCACTGTAATGCTATAATGTGTAATGCTATATAATATCATCACCAATCAGCCAAGGGCCTGGTAATCTAAGTAAGCAAGGTGGGGTGGGAACTTCCACCAGCTTTTAGATGTGCTTTTGTGCCGATGTCATTAAAGTTGGGTTGGTGATGATCTATGCCACTTTTACTGGGAGATGGTGGGTTTCTGGACTGACGTACAAGGTGACGGGTCTTCCCACATTCTGTTTTGCTGCGGTCCCCAACCTGGTCCCTGACCAGAACTGTTTTCTGACCCCTGATCTCTTTCACTTCTATCTCCTGAGGCATCATTTAAGCACTTCTCTCTCCGCTGGCCGAGGAGGCACAGAGGAGCCATGATGATGCACCCTGCTGGGACCCAACCTGTATCTCTAAGCAGGGCATACCTACTCCAAAGCAAGAGTGAGAACGTGCTAGCCAAGAGGAACAAGCCACCCAACTTGCAGCTCCATGAACAGCATACATCTCCTAAAGGTCCCTCTGTTCAGCTTCTTGAAGAGACACTACAGAGCAGCCCTGCTCTGACACATTGCCCCTACAGCAAGAGTCTAGGCTGAGCTGGTTGCTGAAGTTTCATTGATGGAGAAGGATTGCCACCTCTAGCTGGCAATTGATGCTACAGGTATTGGGTAGTGTTTTAGGATGGAGTTTCCACCTCAGAAGCTCAAGTGACCAGTTTGAGAGGTTTCCAGAGATCCAGAGATAAGCAAAATAAAGCCTTTTCCAGTGCTTAACAGACTTTGCTTGTTAATGGGCAGATTTAAATCTTAAATTTGCTGGAGACCTGATCTGGATCTGCTTTATGATCACACAATGAACACAGCTAGGTATAGGAGTGTGGGGGGAAAAAAACCCAACACAAAAAAAAAAGACATGAGCTTGTATAGGAAGGTGGGGTAAACCAGGTGTATTATCTCTGGGAATGAGCACAGAGTCATACCACTAAAGAACACATCTGTGGGCAGACTGAAAGTGGAGTTGACTGTCCCAGAATATCTAGCCAGGATTCCTTCTGCTGCTCCCCAGCAGGTGCTCCACAGGCTTGGGCCAGGTGAGAGATGGGGATGGATTGCAGCACATGCACCGCACAGGTTTGGAGTTTAAAAAGAGGATGATGTGCAGGCAGAGGCTCGGGCCCTGTGACTCCTGGCCAGCAGCTGTGATGTGACCGCAGGGCAGAGCCTGGCTGGGTCACCATGGTTCACTGTGCCAGTCCTGCTGGGAAAACAAAGGGTCTAACTGCTACGGGGCTTCTTCCTTGTCGCTGCCCTGGGAGGTAAGAGCCTTCGTTATCTGATAGAAGCTTTAACAAGAGGGCTGGAGAGAGCCGGAGTGCACAACCGTCTGATCTTAATGGGAGTTTTATAGCAAACTCAGAGGCCAGGGACTTACAGTATTTTGTCTGGCACAAATCATCTGTGCTGTATGAGGTATCACCTTATCTAATGAGACTGTACTCTACTGGTGGGATTTTCCTTTATCGTGATGCATGTCTGCTCTCACCGTCAATATGTTGTCAGATTATGCCAGCAGAATCCATTTTACTTTTTAATAATTGCTTGAAAGTTTATTTTATTTTATTGAGGTGGGTTATCATTAGAGCTGACATCTTATCTCCCTCCCTGATCATGTGAGGATTTGTGTCAGGAGTATATGCTCTCCAGCATGACATCTCCATGCCAATCTTGTGGTGCAGTGGCTGCAGGTGTTTTGCTTTTCCCTTTCCTGCTGCCCTCCCGTGCTTGTCCAAGCAAACATGGTGGTGGTGCTCATTTGGGAGACTGCGCTGTGGCTGCTGGTGCCTCATGTTGCCGGAGCCAGCGCACCACACAGAGTGGCAACGTCAGAACGCCTGGCCAGTTCCTCCAGTGGCACCAGTAGAAGCAAAACAGAGAGGATTTATTTGCAAAACAAACCACACAATGCTGGCAAAAGTGTGGTTTTATTAATGTAAATGCACAGAACACCTATAAACTCTCTCCTCAGTTGTGTAGCTTCAGATTCAAAGTTCTTACTATAAATGTGCAGAAACACTTCCCTTGAGTGCCTTGGCTTCTCACCACTCTCCTAGGCCACCAGCTCCAGCCACAGGCATGCAGTGGTCTGCAGGACCTGCTCAGTAAACACACCCCACGTACTGTCTAAGATGTCTCACAAAACCACTCCTCAGTGGCAAGAGCTTGTGACAACATGATCCAGGCAAGGACAAGGGAATGTGTGCTTCCCTGCATGCAGCTGGCAGACAGCTCCAGCAGGACAAAGCAGCCTCTCACGCCAGACCTGAGGATGTTTTACTCACAGACTCAGCCCTGCTCCTTTGGATCACGTCACTTACACAGTTTGGTGACAAAATCCTTTTGCATCACACAAGCCAGTGGCAGCCCAGCTGTACATGCCTGTTCACAGGCCACAGCCCGCAAGGGCAAGAAACTTGCTGCCTCTTGGAAAGGTGATGGCTCCTCAGTCCCACTGGAGGCAAGGTCACTGTCAGTGCTGTGGCCTTGCACCATATCCTACGTGTGTGCTCTGCGGCAGGGTGCAGTTGAGAGCCACAGAGTCCCTGAGGCTGGAGGCACCTCCAGAGCTGTGCTGGTTTTGGCTGGGGTAGAGTTAATTTTCCTCAGAGTGCCTTGTATGATGCTATGTTTTGGAATTGTGATTAAAAAGCATTGATAATATAGGGATGTTTTAGCTATTGCTGAGCAGTGCTTGCACAGTCAAGGCATTTTCTGCGTCTCGCAACACCCCACCAGCAAGCAGGCTGGGGGTGCACAAGGAGTTGGAGGGGACACAGCTGGGACAGCTGACCCAGACTGACCAAAGGGATATTCCAGACCATATGACATCATGATCAGCGTAGAAACTAGGGGGACAGTTGGTGGGGGGCCACTGCTGAAGGACTGGCTGGGCATCAGTTGGTGTTTGGTGAGCAATTGTTTTTCATTTGCATCATCTTTCCTGGGTTTTATTTCTCTCTTTTTATTTTCCTTTTCATTATAATTTTTTATTGTTATTATTCTTAATTTCAATTATTAAACTGTTCTTATCTAAAGCCACAAAATTTCTCACTTTTACCCTTCTGATTTTCTTCCCCCCATCCTGCTGGGTGGGGAGTGAGACAGCAGCTGTGTGGTGTGTAGTTGCCAGCTGGGGTTAAACCATGACAAGAGGTCACCTTGTCCAACCTCCTGCTCAAAGCAGGGTGTCCTAGAGCTGGTTGCCTGGGGCCATGTCCAGCTGGGATTGGGGGATCTCCACAGATGGAGGCTCCACAACCTCTTCAGGCAACCAGTTCCAGTGTTCAACTACCTTCAGAGTGAAAAAGCATTTTTCTTCTCTTTCAGTGGAATTTCCTGTGTCTCAATGTGTGCGCATTGCCCTGCTGCTGGGCACTGCTGAGAAGAGCTGTCTGCTGCATCTTCATTCTCCCATGAAGTATTTACCCACAGGGGTAGGACCCCTGAGCTTTCTCTTTCCTTTTGTCCTGCACTAGTCGAAACTGTGTTGTCAGGCTGGGCACAAATGAGATTGTCCTTGAGACCACTCCTAATGCCCACAGCTTCCTCCCCTGGATCAGCCCATCTCAAGTGCTGCTTGGAGCCATGGGTCCTGGACGTCATGGGATTGTGTGCTTGATTTTATAAAGGCAGGAGTTTTGTGAGCACAGGAACAAGTGGAACTTGATTCCCCGTGCATTTCTGCTTTGTGGATGACTGCATTCAGTGTCGAAGGAGGCGCACATCTCACTGAAGTGCTCTCTGGGGATGAGGACGGAGGGGGTGAAGGCACCAATCGGGTGTCTCATAACACTTGCATGTGTGACACAGCCCTCCCCTCCATGGGATGCTGGCAAGGTCCTGGCCCTCTACGCGCTCACCTCTTACCCTGAAGGCTTGTAGAAATGTGGCTCACATCTCCAGACATGGAGTGCAAATCAAAGTGGCCCCATGTTTCCAAACCCTTGCTTTTTTTGAGCCAGTAATTTGCAGGTGGGAGGAGGAGAGAGCACCTAATACTGTTTGTTTGAGTAGGGAGAGTGCAGTCTTGTTACCTCGGTTTTCAATGTGGGGGTGTCAGGAATGTCTGCTGACACACATCCTCTCTCTCTCTCCAGGGATGAGGCTTGTAGCATCTGGGTTTTGTCTGCCCACCTCTGTTGGCTCTGCTGCAATGTGTGAAACCTCTTTCATCCTAGCCTGGCAGCCGTTCCACTTGCTCAAGCTGGGTGGAGGAGGGAGACCAGGGCCAGGACCCCTGCAAGGGACCGGGGGATGCCTGCCTGCCGCCCCTGACAGTCCTGCCAGTGCTGCTAGCCTGTCTGTCAGAGGAGCACCCAGCCACCCAGAGCACCAGCCAGATCCTGCTCAGCCAGCGCTTGTGGATGTAGGAGGAAACTGAGAGCACTGCAGGACAACTGGAGAGACTGGGGCAGGACGGTGATTCAGGGTCTGGGGGAAAGGGACGGAGGTTTCATGGATACAGCTGCTGGGAGGTAGGAAAGTTTATAGGCAATCAGGCAGGAGACCATATGGCACATCTGGAGGGGCATCCAGCTGCTCTGCCACTGCAGGGACTGAAGCAGTTTGAAGCCCTTACCGAGCGGGCAGACCTGCTTGTCCCTTGAGGGCAGAAAGCAGCAGCTTGGTGTCTGCACCAGCTCTCTCTGCTGTGGGTGCTCCGATCTCACCACCCACTCCCAAGGCTGGCTTGTCCCAGCTGCTTTGGACCTTTCAGAGCAGGGGTATCGGTAAGTCACCCCAAGAAATAACCCTTATTAATTAGCACTTCACCTATATGCAGAAATTGTGCCCTTTGCAACACATGGGCAGTGACTATTTCTAAGCCTGAACAGACTCTGTATGGAAAGGAGCATTTGGTCTGCTTGGGACCCCTTTGTTGCCTGACTTGAGGGCAAGCCACAGCTGTATGAAGAGAAGGAGCTATTTCCTCTTCTTGGTTTTACACTGGATGCCATTCAACATAACATTCTCTTCTTCTTCTTCTCCCATGGGACAAACTGGATAGACATTCCCCGTTTTCCATTTTAGTGTTTTATAGATATTACATATGTGTATGTGTGTATAAAAACACACACACATGTAATTTATATTCAATATTTTCTGTATTTCCTCTAATTCCCTTCTTACGGTGAAACGCCAGCCTGCGCTGCCTCTCTGCAGCACCCCCTGGCCAGCTCTCCGACCCTTTGTGCATGCCGTGCAGGTGAGTACATCAGGCAGTGTCAGGCTTAGTCACAGCATCTTTAGCTGTCACAGTATTCCCATCCCACCTTTTGTCTCTGCATTGTTTCCTGCTATGTTTGAGCTGTTGCCTCCTCAGCCATGGCAGGCCACTAACACGAGTGGCAGCAGGGAGGCCAGCACAGGCATCCCGCTGCCTCTGCCCACTCCTGACATCTTCGCACCGGCCACTGTCCTCCACCACCACCTCTTCCACTGACCCACTTTTGCTGGTTCCTTCTGAAATGCTGCACGTTGTCTGTCAGTATGCCTGACCTGGGGATGCCTTGTAGCCTTTCCTTCCTCTACCACACTTTGCTTCACCCTGGAATTTCAGATCATTAAAGTAATTAATCGGTATCTCATCCCTGACCTGGTATCTTTCCTGTTATCTGGACACCCTGGTGAAAACTGAGCTGTAAATTCTGTTTTTACCATCTGGTTTCAGGCAGACCTGCACACTATTTCACTACTGGGAAACTCTGCAGAGCTCTGCAAAACCTTTCTGAAAGCTGAAATGAGGGAGATGAACAGATGCCATGTCTTCCTCCACTTGCTGTCAGGTGGCTGGGTTGCTGCCAGAGGAGCAAGGATGCTGGATACGTCCCAGCCAGGTCTAGGGCCAGCTTTTCTTTCCTCCTGTGCAAACTCGTAGGGGTGCTGTCACATCTGGAAAAGCCTTGTTGTGGGAATAGCCTCTCCAAACACTTTTTTCACATTTCCCCTGTGTGAGGCTGTTCGATTTCCAATGCTTTGTTTTTATATTTTCCTGCCAGTGACTCAGTGCAAAGAGAGACAGCTAGCCATCTGAGTCAGGAGGCAGCTGTGGGAGATATGTCCGAGCTTTGCCCCAGTCTCTGTAAGCCACGGGCTGTTGCTAGTGGGGCCACGGAGCTGCTGTGAGCTGAGCAGCCGCCTCTGCCAGTGAGTCTGGGGTGCAGTGCTCCACTGGACGAGGTGGAAATGTAACCCTCTTGGTTACAGCAGGAGTTTGATGGGATTTTAGAAGTGTGTGTCAGAGCAGGACAAAACCAACCACTGGCTTTCACTACATGAAGGTGATGTCCCTCAAAATACAAGCCACCCCTGGCAAAGCATGCAGCTCTCCAGAGGATACAGGAATGTGGAAGTGTGGCAGCTCCTTGCAAAAAGCCAGCAGAAAAGCTGGGTCTCTGTCTGTCCTCCTATCCCATCCCATTCCATCCCATCCCATCCCATCCCATCCATGCATCCTGGGGTTTGAGGAGGAGCTGTGGCTCTCCAGGGAGCGCTGGGGGTGAGAAACAATTTCCCAAGGGTTTACATCAGCCTGGACTAGAAAAGCACTTGCCAGAGGGCTGGTGGTGGGACCAAACCCAAACTTACATCCACCAAATTCATTGGTTGCTTCTCAGAGCAAAGCCTATTTGTTGGGATCCAGCTGGTTAATTTATAACTCTGCTGTGGGGCATGGGCTGCATTCCCATTTCAGGAGGTACTGTATGTCTCCAGGGACAAAGCTGGGCACCAGCAGCAGCGCAGGCCCCTGGGAGGAGCAGGGGACCTGCACACTCGAGTGATGTGACCTGCGGGTCTGTGCCAGTGGCTCTGCGTGCCCCTCACCCGTGGAGAGCGGGGCTGAGACAGCTGTCCCTCCTGGAGCCCCTCAGCAGTCCCTGCCCTGTGCTGTGGGTGAAGGGCTGCTGCTCACCTGTGCACCGCTCACCTCCTCTTTGTCTCCCCTGGGTAAACGTGGTCGTGTCCCACCATGGTGGTGCTGTCCGCTCTTAGGTTGGGTTTCTGCCGTTGCAAGAGAGCCAGCAGTGAAGCTGATCTGGCAGTGGTTTGCAGCCCCCGCCTGGGTCTATTCCTGACAAAACTGTCAATCTTCTGTTGGAAGGGGCTGCCCTGAGCCAGAACCCGCTAGCCCAGCAGCACCCCCCAGCAGAGCAGAACCTTGTCAGTCAGCCTCGTCATTGCACCCACAGTCACTGACTCTCTTGGCACAAGGCACTTTCCTTGCCAATGTCCCTGTGAGGCTAGAAGCCCCCCGCTGCTGCGCAGCACAGTCCTCTATCAGCAGGGCTGGCGGCCTCCTGCCACCCCTGTGGGTCCTGTCGCCACCTCTGAGGCTGCGTCTCCTCCAGCAGCAGATGCATGCGCCGCCCTGGGATCCCAGAAACCTGTGCTGGGAGTTCTGAGCAGGACCGGGGTAACCGGAGTCCCACCACTGCATGTGGCAGCTGTGGAGGTGGGACCGTGGAAAGGATCAGGTACTTACAAGACTATGGGTTAATTTGCTGAGCAAGTGCCTCTGGCACCTTTATCCCATAAATGCAGGATTGCTGGGTAGGGTGATGGCTGGCCAAAGCTACCTGAAGGTGTTATGGGCCTTGTAAGGGCAGTGAAGAGGCTGCATGGAGGCAAGAACCCACAGGGGTGTGATGGGAGAAGGGGCTTTTTGCTCCATCAGTCATTTTTCCTGTCATTTCCAGTATGTCTGGTGATGGGAAGATTTTGTTCCACAGAAGGGCCTCATGCTGTGGTCCCACAGGTCCCACTGATGCACCAGCACTCATCTGGAAATCTCCTCGTGCAAGAACTGGTCACAGCACCCAGCCTGTCAGAGTTCAAGGAGCTTCTGGACAATGCTCTTAGTCATATGGTTTAGTGTTAGGTAGTCCTGCGAAGAGAAGGGAGTTGGGCTCGATGAGCCTTATGGATCCCTTCCAACTTGAGCTATTTTATGATTCTCTGATCCCTCCTTCCCCCCAGCCTGTGGCTCCAAGCTTCTGCTCGGTACTGCCTCTGAGTACCTGCACGTGTGGAGGTGGCACTGTCCTGTCCCACGGAGAGCCAGGGTCCTTCGGGGTTGCTCCTCCAAATGCACTCACTTCCCCACTCTCCTCACCACCCCTGGACCTCCAGGACTCCCTCCTCGGACAGAGGGACTGGGAGCTGCCGTGGGAGCGCACCGCCTGCCCAGCCGGGGCCTGAAGCCAACAGGAGCCCGGCTTTTCCTGTCCTGTCCTGCGCTGAGCTTTCTTCTGTTGCTGCTACCACTTGCCTCTCTGTGCGCCCACATTGCCACTTGCCTTGCTGTGCCCACCGCCGAGGTGACTCCTCTCCTTCAGGCAGTTTGTGGAGCCAGAGATTTTGCACGTGGGACACAATGCGGAGGGCACTGCTGTTTCAGGCTCTGTGACATTCAGAAGCCTATTAGCCAGATGAAAGTCTGCCTTTACTGCAAGGTGATTGTGTACCTAGGCTGTTCAACTATTACCACAAGATTATTCCTACAGCATTTTCAGAGGTTTCCTCTAGGGAGGAAAAACATATCGTCTCCATTAGGGATTTCAACCACACCAGTTTCTTTAATCCTTCTTAAGGCGTTGCTAGGATTTTGTATTTAAGAGCAACCAAAACCTTTGGATGATGCTATTCTAAGGAGCAATATTTTAATTTTCCTTTTTTTAAAAAGAGACAACTGCCACCTTTAAAAGAAGGCTCAAAGCTCTACCCAGAGAGAATTCACAGCAGACAGATCACACTCGGTGCCAGTTGCCTTCGTGCAGTGGTCTGGCCGGGCCCGTGCCGTTGTGCTGGGGGCGGGAGGAGCAGCCATGTGGCCCTGGAGCTGGGGCAGCTCCTGTGGGCTTCCCCACGCTGAGGCTCAACGGACAAACTCAAACCACTGCCGGCTGCTTCCCGCTGTGCTGGCTGAGCAGCAGGAGAGGCAGCAGAGGTGGAGCTTCTGGATTTGCACAGCAGGCAGCCATTTTCAGGGGGATGGGGAAGACTCCTCCAGCAGCAGTCCCAAGCTGCAGGCAGAGGTGGTGACCCCCACCAGCCCAGTGAGAGGCAGGGGTGTCCGGGATGCAGCGCTGGCTCTGCCCAGCACAGCTGCCTCACCTGACGTGTGCGGAGGGCATTGGGCCGCCCGGACACACGGCCTGTGGCCCTGGCTGCGCAGCTTGCCCCTCCCCAGAGCTCTCCTCTGCTCACCCCGTCCCCTTCCCTGGCCAAAAGCTGCCAGACGAGGCCGTGTTGGTTAAGCTGGGTCTGTGGCTCCCAAGATGAGGGGAGGTTTGTTAATCCCCATACTCCTTCTGAGCAGGCTGCAGTGGTGCTGACAGCACAGGGACCATTTTTTGGCAGACTTTGTCCTGTCACAAGGTAAGCTGCTGTCTCCCAGTCTTACTGGATGAGCTCCCATCCTGAGCAGCATTGCTAGATTTGCATTGCTGACACCACTTTCCAGAGATGTAGCAACTGCTGGAGAAAACCTGTCTGCGGGATGCTTGGCACCTCCATTTTACCATCACCACTACAGGCTGACGCAGACGTCGGTCTTTGCATTACATGCATACCTCACGTGGAGAAATGGTCAGCCTGCTCTGCTTCATCCCCAGGTCAGAGGAGCACCGCCCCAAACCCGCAGCCCTCGGGCTCTCCCAGGACCTCACGCCATGCTGCGGGAAGGGCCAAAGGTAAGTGCAGCCCCATCCTGCGCTCTCCATCCCACTGGAGATGCTGGGAGGAGGCCTCCAGCCCGTGGCCTTCTGTGAACCGTCCCAGCGGGGAGATGAGAAAGACGACAACACACAGAACGGGGAGCAAATCCTCGAACTGGGAACAAAACGAGGGCTCACGTCTGCATCATGTGAGGCACTGTTTGCCATGCGTCAGTGCCAATTACCAGAACAAGCCTTCCTCCTTTTAATGCTCTTTCAATAAAAATATAACAGTGTACTCAGGGTAACTACCTGCAGCAGGGTGAGGGGGAGAGGGACTAAACGCAGCACAAGCAAGCAGGCTACGGTTAACAATGGAGCATTTAGAGAAAAGAGAAAAAAGGCAGGCAGATGGCATGAATATTAGTGCATGAAAATGACTAACACTCTGAGAATTTCCCAGTGTACTTCTGACTGGTTTGGGCTTGCTTTTATAATTAATTTATGGAAAGCACCTAAATTGGGAATAAACACAATCTCGCAAATCCCCTCTAATCTCTGCCTGTATTTTTGAAATGATACCCTCAAGGTATAGTTTCTTACAATGATTAAACTGTTTTCCTTTTAAGAATTAAAAGGGACTTTTTTCATGTGATTGTGCAGAGCATTAGTGGTCAGGACAGAACTCAGAACCGTTTTAGATGCAATCTATTGTTGGAAATGCCCGGATGGGGGCATTTCCCCACTGGACCGCTGGATGCTAAATCTGCTGATATTTTCATTTTGGATTCGTGTATTTTAATGCAAAATATGACCCAGTGTGTTGTCAGCCACCTAATGACTCAGAAGCATTCTGACATTAGCATAAATTTGGAAACTTCCTTTAAAAGAAAAAAAAGTGTGTTTTTTTCATTACGTTGCTGCTTCTCTCTGACAATAAAAGCAAAACTCCCTCCCTCGGGCAAGATGTGCAGAAAGTGCTCCAGGAGGTCACGCGGTATGAACAATGGGGCAACTGGAGTGCGCTGGGGTTCTTGGTCTGTGTGCGTGCAGGAGCAAGCTGTTCAGTGCAGCTCTGCAGAAACCTGTAGAGATACAAGCTTTGCTCCACAGTCGCCGCTACCTGTACCGCGGTTCCTGCTGGTCCTCAGAGGGATTGCTGCTGCTGCAGGTGCTGGTAGAGCCACATGTTGCCATGTGGAGGTGAGAAATAGGAAGGAGCAGACAACACCGGCACCGGGCTGGGATGCTTTCTGCTGGTGCTGGTGTGATAAGGGTCCCCAGGAACAGCTATGTGCAGGTTGTCACCCAGCCCCTGGGGAGCCTGGGAAGGCGGATGGCAGCAGAACCTGCAGGAGCACTGTGGGCCTGCAGGCCCCTCTCTGCAGGGCAGGCAGCAGGACAAGAACCCACGTGTGCAGGGGAGACTCCAGCCAGAGAGACCAGAGAGGAGAGGATGGGTGCTGCCTGTTGCAGTGATGGCTGCTGACCGCACAGCCTGCCATCCAGAGCAGCAGAAGCAACCACCCGTCTCCCCTGCTGAGCTGCAGCGTAGTCCCTGGGCCTCACCTTTCCTCTGTGCCACCGCAGGTCGGGGCTTTGCTGCACCTCCGCAGCTTACTGTGGCCACGGTGGTGTGTCAGCAGCTGTGGAGAGCGCCAGGAGGCACTGGCCGGTTGAGGTCTGCTGCTGTGGCTGTGGAGTCAGCACCGGCCCAGGGAGGGAGGGCATGCTACTGAAGTATCGGTTGCCTTCATGGCTGTGGGGCTGGGCTCGGAGAGGAGGCCCAGTAGTGAGGACGTGAGGGTGTGGGAAGAAAGTGGGTTTTTTATTATATGTCTTATCATGTTTTGACATGGAAATCAAGGTAAGAATTACGCAGGGCACAACCTGTCCCTTTGATTTGGCCTTTGCAGCTCAGTCATGCATAGGAGAAGCCTTTTCCTTGTTCCCTCCAGCAGCATCTCCTTGTAATGGCTAATGGGAAAATACCGCGGCAGTGAAAAATTCTCTCAGCCTCATAAACACAATGACAAGGCTAAGTGATCCATCTGCAGCACAAGCAGGGCATTTGGGCTGCCTGTCTCAGATGAATGCTTCCCATTTTGCAGGCTGTTTGCATGTGCTTTATGAGCTCCAGCACTAATTCAGGCAACTGCCAGACAGATGACAAGAGAGGAGACTGGCAGAGGATGCAGTGACGCTGGCTGCTGCAGGTGCTGCCGAGGGCGTGCGGCTGGGACCTCTCACTTGCCAGGGGCGGCCAGCAGACTGGCCAGGAGGGCAAGCTTTGGCAGCAGCCCCCCAGGCCGCCTGTGCTGCAGCAGCACCTCTGTGTCCCCTCGTGGTGCTGCTCCCAGCAGCGCTGCCCCTGCATCCCCTGGGGACGGTGGCCTCGCCTTGCCAGAGTGGAGGCCAGAAGCTGGGTTGGTTTTATCAAAGTCCACACCAGGGTATTTACTTTTCTCCTGTTGCAGACATTTGTTTGATCACAACCTTCCCGGGGCTCCAAATACTCCAAATACTTGCTTAACAGTTCTCTCCTACGTGTAGGATTTCTGGGCTTTAACACAATTTTCCTGCTCTTAGGGGAAAAAGAAGAGAGAGTGAGAAAGATTGAATGTGATCTTTGTTTTCAGAATATTACTGCAGTAATTAAAATGCTTGGGAAGGTGTTCTGTTCCCAAAAGTAATAAATACTTTTGAATGTTTTGCCCCATTAATTGCATATTAGTTAAATACGTATTTTTTTTACAACATGCATATTCACTCACCTGCTTACTCTGACAGTTAAATGCATATTTAAATATGCATTATACCTTTAATGCATAGTAATTATTTGGTAGCAAGCGAAGACTCTTTCTGAGTAGTCCCTTTCAAGGGAGTAGATGTGCCTGTGCGCACTCATCTGTTGACGCTGGGAGGCAAACCGCATCGGGTCTGCTGAGGTCACGGCGCACGCCTGGGCTGTGTGCGCTGCCTTGGCTGATGGCAGCCTGCTACAACCCTGGGGCGTGCAAGGTGTGCCGCAGGCACGGACACGGCCCTTCGGGGCTGGTGCCTGCTGCCAGCAGCTTTCCCCTTGCATAGCTCCTGCAGCGGCTGCCTTGCCTTCCCCACACCTGGGGCAGGCGCTTGCAGAGCAAGCACCCCGGCATTACAAAAGGTTGGGCTTTGGGGGTGAAAAGAAGAGGAAGGACTGGTGGCGGTGCCCCGGTCTGGCCTCAGCCTGCACTCATCCAGGTGACCCAGTGTGACCCGGGGTGGGTGACAGACGCCCTGCCTGTGCAGCAGCATTGGGTGGCAACTCCATTCCCGGGGGACCACATGCGCTCTGTGTGACAGCAAGTGCTGACTGGGAAGGGTCCAGAAAGCTTGCTCGGATTCCTTTTTGTCCTCCAGATCTCATCAAAAGAGGCCATGGTTTCAGACGCCAGAGTTCAGCGTAGGCTGCAGGCTCAGTGACCAGCTTGCTAAAGGGGCGGCTGCTGCTAAACTTAGCTGGGCACTTCGTGTTGTTGGATTTTGTAGGAAACATCACTTGTAACCTTTCAGCTGGTGTGCTGAATCAGGAGCTGCCTTGTGTGATGCTGATAGTGTTCAAGAAAAGCTGAAGCCAGCCCAGGCAAGGGGAGCAGGACCACCAGTGTTTGGGACAGGACAGGCCATTCCTGTGGTTGCGATCACCTCCCAGGATCACCTGGTTTTGCTTTTGGACTGTAGTCCAGGACAGCAAGGGCTCAGCAGAGTCACGGTCTGTTAGGGAGAAAGAAACCGCCTTTCATTATGTCACTTGGTAACTGAGGGGCTTTCTGTGCATCTGAAAGCTCACCTTCCTTTCGCAGGTACACCCAGATGTTGTCTCCGGTGAGAGGACCCTGATCTCCTGCCACTGCTTTGGGGGAAAAGAGCCAGCAGCTCCCAGCAGCTGAAACAGCGGTCTATTAAGGACAAAACAATGACCTGGAAAAAGCTACAGCTCTGCTGGGGAGAGGTGGGTGACCAGTTCGCAGCACCTTCCCCAGCCCCTCTGCCGCAGACATTGTGCTGGCCAGACCTCTTCCCTCCTGCCCTGCTTCCTCCTGCTTCCTGCAGCTTCCTGAATGGCACCAGCTGCCCGGAAGATCCCTTCTGGGGGATTACCTGCCCTAGAGAGCAGCACCGAGCTCGCTATGCAGCCGCCCGCATCCAGACCACGGCGCACAGCACTGGTGCAGCAGACCAGGGGCAAAGCCAGGAGCAAAGTCAAGCTGCTCCCTACACTGCCTGTGCCTTGCCCCTGTCTTGGGCCACTGTGGCTGCAGCCAGCCATCTCCACAGCATGGATGGGGCAAGCAGCATGTGCACACCGAGCTTTGCAGATGCTGCACCTCACCCTCCTGGGAGCTCACTGAGCCCCTGTGCCAGGGGCAGGGCAGGAAGGCTTTTACTTCTCCTGAGCCAGAGCTGGTACTGCAGGACATTTTCAGTGGCACCACAGCTCCAAGAGCAGAGCTGTGTGGGGTGACACGCATGCTCCTGTCCCTCCGGGGGAGACTTGGCCCTTGGAGCGCTGCCACTGCAATCGCCTCCTCCTTGGCAGGGCCTCCCTCCATCCAGGCAGCTGCTCTCCAGCCCTCGTGCCCTCCCCGCAACGTTTTGCTTTTGAAACAGCAAGACTGCAAGGCAAGGGATCCCCGTCCTTTGCCTGTCATGGTCCTGGGCCAGCTTTCGTGGCCCTGAAAGGGAGTGGGTCCCAGCCCTGTGCACGCGGTCCTTCCAATGGGACATGACCTCGCGCTGTCCATGTCCCTGCCGCGGCCATTACTCTCAGGTGGGACCACTCTGTAAGCAGGAGTTGAGGGCACAGCATGGCACCAGGCCTACTCCTGATCGGACATTCCTTGGCAGCGCCATGGCTGTGCCTCCCTCCCCGGGAGGCCCTGGTCCCTGGTGGCATCGCTGCTCCAGCATGGCCATGTTTCCAGTGAGGAGTCCGGCTGCAGTCTTCTTAGGAACAATGCACTCCTACTGTATGGCACCAGATTGTACATCAAAACTATTATTTCCGACATCTCTGGCTTAATTGTAAAACTATAATACAAATGACATTGGGGGTTTGCTGGAGTTAAATTTTAATAGCAAGCCAGCGCCCTTTTAATGACATTTTATACATTTAAATTGGGCATGATCCCTTTGGGAACAGTAATTTTATTCATGGAGATTATGTCTAATTTGAATATAAAAACACCACTAAAAAGATATTGGATTTGCTATTTTTCACTTGCAGGAGCTCCTGAGTCCAATCTTCCCAACTGACTGGGCTTTGGTGGATTGAAAAAAACCCCACAAGAATCCCCAACTTCCATCGAGCAAAGCGCGGTATAGACATCTGTACGTGTACGACTGCCACCACTCAGCTGGTCCAGTTGGCTCCCCACTGGCTCCGAGGTGCAGTGACGAGCACGGCAGCCAGCCCTCCGCTGTGGCTGTGGCTGCTGCGTGGCCCTCGCTGGCTGTGGCGCCAGGCACTGACGGGTGAGAGGGAGGAAGCCACAGGGCAGCGACCCAGGATGGGCTGTGGCCGTGCCCAGAAGCTTATGTGTCTGGAGGCAGCTCTGCCAAGCTGGCTGGCCCCAGCCCCAGTGCAGACCCTGCTCGCCTGGTGCAACTGTCTGGGCTTTTGCTGGAGCTGTTGGGGATGGCGACCGCCTCCAGCACCACCACAGTATTTCCCCCTTCTTGTGCTGGACCTGGCCAGAGCCTCCAAATTTCAGCACCAAATTCCTGTGACTTCTGACAAATTGGCAGATGGTTTGGTCGGGCGGTTCCTTGCCTCACCAAGGGAAGGACAGGGGCCAGCCTACTCCGTACTTTTGTGGCAGCACTCCCACTTGTCTTTTCTCATGACAGCTGAGTTAAAGATGAACAGCCCACAAGCAAAGCTTCCTGGGGAGTGTCACCAACCCACACTCACCACCCGCTGTGTGTGTGAGGGACTCTCGGTGGCTCATGGACACTTGCACACAACCAGCACTGAAGTTCACGAGGGCACCTGGACAGCTCCTGCTGCTGGCTCCTGCAGAGGCCAGATGTCCTTAGCGGGGAGGATGCTGAGCAGAAAGGTGCCGACAGTCCTCTCTGTCGGGTGGCTGGCCAGGGGAATTGGGGCTGTTTCAGTGCATGTCTCTGTTCCAAGCCGGAGCAGAGCCGCTCTGCGTAGTGCTGCAGGAGGAAGACAGCCAGTGGGCAGATGAGATTTGCAGATGAAAAATAGCTCCACTCCCACCTGGGGACCGGAATAAAACCGCCTGGGTTGCAAACCCCCTTAGCTTGTTGGGGAAGCCGGAAGAGATGGGACATGCTGGTGGGCCTGCACAGGAGAGGCAGGTGCTGGTGAGGACCTGGAGGGTGCACCGGTGGCCAGGGTGGGCTGCTTAAAGAGGGCTGAGTTAGTCAGCACATGGGACTGTGTGCAACCCGCCCTGGCCACGAGCCGTACCCTTCAGCACCGCGGAGCAGATAACGCCGCTGACACTGACGTGCGCCTGCACAAAGCTGCAGCCTCATCTCCGAGACAGGATAAACTGTTTGGCCTTTGGACAAGATTATTTCTGTTCAGAACAGGATTGTTATCACTTAATTGAAAATAATTATCCAATGCAAATTGGCTTCAAGTTGGCAGGCTGAGTTGAGAAGACAGTGCGTTTCCAAGCTGTCCTGAGGAGAGCTGAGCATGGTGGCAGGGTGAGAGGCTGGCACTGTCCGCACGGCTGGGGGAGGACACTGGGGGGGCAGAGCTTCCCTCTGCAACACCTGCACCCCACAAGCAAAATGGGGGGGGCCCATCCTGCCCGCCTGGTGCTTGCATGCACCGGGGGCCTCCAGTTTGCCTTTCCAAAGCTCAGACAAGCTTTGAGTCTCCCGCGAGAGAGGGAAGCAGCAATGCATCAGCAGGCAGCCCCGGCCAGCACCGCCCTGCTCCTGTCTCTGGTGTCAGCTGCAGCCAACAGACAACATGGGTGCAAACAAGCAGAGATGCGACTTTGACCTGGGTCTGGCTCAGAGTTATGGACCACCATCAACCTGCTGGCACTGCTGGAGTATGATGTCATTTGGTGAAAGGGTGCTGGAGAAGGCCATGGTACCTACACAGCCCCCATGAAGGTGGCAGGAGCATTGGCACTGGAATCAGCCTCTCGAGAGACCTCTGCTCAAGTGTAACGGGGAAGGTGTTAACAAGCCCATACTCCTGAGTCCTGAGGGGTCTGCATCTGGAATGTCTTCACACAAAGGATGCAGCTGTCAATCAGGATAGACGCACTTGTGTCCAAGGGATGGAGACAGCTGGTGCCTTAGAGGGGCTGGGCCACAGCCAGGATGTGGAAACCTTCAGGGAACCAGGCAGAAACAGACCCTCTGGTGCTCTGACCCAAGGGGGCACCTATGCCTTGGCTGGGCTTGTGCCTCTTCTACTGAACCTGTTCTTGCTACGCACAAGCTCCCCATCATGCAGATCGTCACCTGCATCAGGATGTTCTCACCAGAAAACTTCTTCTAAGGAGAAACAGAGATCCCTACGTGTCTCTGTGAGATTTCCTCCACATCAACCCCCTCAACACCTGCTGAACCTTCCACTTTCGTGCTCCCTGTGGCCACCCTTGTCTGCAGGCTCCATGGCTGCAGTCAGCCTGAGGAGGGTGATCTCCCAGGGAAGACCTTGTCCAGTGGATATCACCCAGGATGAGTGGGCATGTGTCCGGTGAGGAGCCTTTCAGGCTTTTGTTGCAACGTGGTGGTGTCCTCCCTGTCTGTCTGCCAGGGGAAAGCCAGCGGGGCCAGCTGGAGCCTACAGAAAGGTGCAGGGACTCTGGTTGTCTGAGGCCATTCGCACCAGTGGGAAAACACCCTCTGTGGTGAGCAGACCCTGGGGCAGAGCCCAGTTCTTCAGGTTCCCATTCAAAGAGAAATGTGGACCCATCCCACCTCGTCAGCTTCCTGCTCCAGTTCCCTGTCCCGCTTCTCAGGTAAAGGGGTACGAGCAGGTACCCCCCCCACTCACAGAGGGAGGGCCAGCAGAGGAAAGATGCTGACTCGGACATGGCATCAGGCAAATCCGGCTGGTGTCTGCATGTCTGCACCGCCACGCTACCAGCAAGGACCTGCACCTGTGGTCCAGGGGCTCCCTGTGGCCATTCCACCCTTGGTGTTGTCTCCTCTCCCTTTTTTTCTGCCTGAGCAGGTTTGGATTAGACAAGACCTTCCCAAATGTACACAACGCCTCTGCCAAATACATGAGAGAATACTGAGTTTCCACAACAGTTCTTATATGATTTGACCAGACTGGTACAAGGTTAATTAAAAAAACCCAATGTTTAAATGCAGTTTCATCAGAAGAAGTGTAAAATGTTTCTGCAAGAATCTCTGTCAGGACTTTTCAAAGATAGTGTACTTTACCTGGCAAAGCACAATTAGACACAGTCAAATATTGTCCTGGTTAAAGACTATTAATTTTCCTTACATTTGTCCTGAATTAATTTTTTGTGGCTATATCAACAGTGTTTCCTTTATAAATACAACTGTCGCCTTTACATTGAAAAATTAAATTTGCTTTGATAAT
This sequence comes from Balearica regulorum gibbericeps, assembly GCF_011004875.1. NCBI lineage: Eukaryota > Metazoa > Chordata > Aves > Gruiformes > Gruidae > Balearica > Balearica regulorum. The sequence continues at coordinate 320,094 of NC_046220.1, forward strand.
GAACTGAGGTGCTAATAATCGTTTTGCAATGCAAAAAAGTGCAATTACTGGCTGCCGTGCCATGTGGTGCCACAGCCAGTTGTAACTGTCTGGAAGTCTGCATTGGTACCAGCAAACACAATGAAGACAGTCAAGAGTTACTCAGGCTTGCAGAGACAAAACCTGGACCAGCTGGAGGGTGGAGCAGTGCTGTGCTCGGTCTCCCTCACCTCTGCTGGCGCAGCTAGCTGGGGGCCAGCGGGGCTGTGGGGCTTTGCCAAGCGTCTTGTGCACTGGAACCCGCTTTGCCACTGTCGCCCACCCGGGTGGCTGCAGGGCTCGCCTTGATTTCCACCTTTACGGCGGTGCTCCTGTGGCGCTAGTGGCTTGTCCCTGCCGGCACGCCGCTGTCCTGCCTCCACTGCCATGGCAGAGCCGCCCGTTCTCCTCCTGCGGTGTCTGGCTCTCCCGCCATCGCCTGGGGAGCGCAGCCAACGGCCGGGCAGCTCTTCGTGCTGCTGGGCCCTGTGAGCAGGGGCTGTGCAGCCGCTGGTGTGAGTTCCTGTTCGCAAAAGGCTTGGAGAAGCTATGTCAAGGCGATGAGGCTTTCTTTCCCTCTCCAGGCTGTCCTCATCCATATCAGTGACAAGGAGCAGAAGAGACATGCAGCTGCCAGCTTGAGTCTCCTTGCCTCAAACTCCTGCCCAGACTGAGGACTGGAAGCAGGACTCGAAGCAATAGCTCTTCAGGCCCCCATGCTCCTCTGAGATACTAATAGCCGTCAGGGCACACACAGGTTGGGCATGAACCTCAACTCCTTCGGCCTTTTTGCACCCATGTAGAAGACAGAAAAGCAGAAGACTTCATGTACCAAATCACCACTCTAAAGATGATGATGGGTATGATCTATGCACAATACCCACTTTAGGCAGTGCTTCATACCTTTAACTGAGGCAGTTTTCCTAACACATTTTAAAAGTTAAAAAAGCGCAGAATGTAAGTGTGTGTATTTTTAAAAAGATATTATTTTATAGCTTGCTGTTGACTCTGTTCTTTTGTTGAAAGTAAATCATTAAAGGAAAACTTATAAGACAAAATGAAAAACCACAGTGCATAGAAAATCTAGCAGGAGCTCAATAGAAACCTCTTAACACACAAGCTAAGAGGAGCAGGATAAAGCTTTGCTTGGTCTGTTTCAGCATGCGCTGAATTTCCATACAGCAGGGTTCTTAGAACTTATGTTCTGCCTAAGCTCTAAAGAACAGGATAAAAATGAATTTTTGCAGGACCTAGTGTTTAGGAAGTCATAATGCTGGAGACAGTCTTTCATGGTGATGTTAGTCCTCCTGCTCCAACATTGCTTTAGAAAGTGCACTCACTGATAGCAGCAACCCAGAGAGCGCCTCGTCCATGTGGGCAACTTCCCTCACTCATGCTTTGGCAGCCTGATGTATTTTTTGACTTGTTTAATAACTCTTGCAGAGCAAGAGATTCCCTCCTGGAGAACACCTGAGAAGGCTTGTACCATGACCCTGAGAAAGGGCACAGGGTTTAATCCACACTTAGCATGTAAATTCACTGCTCAAATCATCTTCCAAACTTAGGCATGCACTGTGAGCTGAATGCAACTCATTTCTACCAGGAGAAGTCTTTTTGCAGACACAGGATTGTGTCCTTGCACCTCCGCTAGTGAGTGGGTGGTAGGAGCATTTGTGTGAGCACGTGCAAGGAGTGGGTGAGGAAGCAGTCGTCCCTTTTCACAAAAGGCAAACCCAGCTCTGGGATGGCACCAGTCTCTGGTGAGGGCTGCTGACTCGCGGGCAGAGCAACGCCGTCCTGTCTAAAAAGTGCTTGTGAAACAGGGCAGTACGCGAGCGCCCTTCCTTGCTGATCCAGCCTGTGAAAGCCTGACGCATTGAGATGTCCCAGTCCACTGATTCAGGCAAACCGAACCTTGGCTTGGCTTTTGCATTGGCTCGCTCACAGGGCAAAAACTCAGCACTCTTGGAAGAGACATTCAGTGATGTGTGGGCGGAACAAGATGTGTCAGTAAGAGTGAGATTGTCCCATGGCTTGCGGGTCTGCAAGGTTGCCATGGGCAGAACCCAACTTGCCAGGGCTGAGTCTGCTCTGCAGCTGCCGGGGAGGCCCGTGCCCTCCCACAGCCCAACTCGGTGGCACATTGCCACCCCACTAGCTCTGCCCATCTGCCTGCCCAGCTCCTTCCCTGCCATCACGTCTGCCAGGATGGACATCTACCTGCAGAGGCAAACACATGTGCTGGTGCCTTAGCCCGTGCTTCCACACTTGCAATACGTGGAGCGGGAGTGCTGGGCCTCCCATTGCAGGTGGAGGCTGCTCAGGCTATTGGTGGCCACGCGGGTACATGAGGTCCTTATGTGCCCAGCAGAGACCAGAGGTGGTACTCTTCTTCCCGGCTGAGACCAGGGCTGCTGCCTTAAAACCAAATGAAGTGTTTGTCATACAAATCTGAGGATTTCCAGACTGGACAGGCAATAGTGCCCTCTGAACTGTGGTTAAGGAAGAAGGCCAAAGCCAACAAGCTCTGTTGCAAAGCACAGCAAAACCAACCCCAGTCATGGTCTGCAAATGACTCACAGCAAGACACTCCTTCTCGGCACAGATAAAGAGCTGAAAGCTCCATGTGCTCTGCCAAGCCTGCCGAGCCAGTGGTGTAGCTGCAGGTCCTTGCCCAGGGGAAGAACGATGGGTTTAGCTGCAATGGGGGCCACACTTGCACTCAGCTCCTCGCTGTTCAGCAGGTCTTGGGCATGTGTGTGTGGGCTTTGGCTCCATACCAACAAATGGGGCAATAATCACTCCTTCCTCAGTCCACCAGCCTTTATGGCCTCTACACCAGGACGCCCCACTCCATCTGCTCCCACTGCAGCCTCTGCCTGGGCAGGATTGTGACAGGGCTCTGTACTGTGGTGCCCTGATGCCACAGGGAGCTGAGGAACCAACATTTCGCGGCAGGGACCCCCTGGGGCAAACATCTTCACTGGGTTGCTGACAAACTGGGTGTTTTAGTGACCAAGACAGAATACCTAGTGCTGCTGCTGGAGGAATCGTGCCAGCCCAGAGGAGGCAGCACACCCCGGTCAGAGCAGCATGGGACCCTGCACCTCGGTAACAGTGTTGTCTGATGGGGGAGGCCACGAATTTTGGCCCTGCCATTAGCAGGATGCTGTTTATGCCTGGTGCTTTCCTGATGATCACGCTGGAGACCCCCACAGCGTTGGTGACGGGGGAGCAGATCACCTTTCTGCTGCAGGTTTCAGATCTCTCCTTTGGGGCTGTGCTGGGATGCAGCCACAGTGCCCCAGGCATCACTGGCTGTGCGGGGTGTGCAGGGCGGCTCTTGGTGTCTGACACGCTGGTCGTTGCTCCCAGCAGTGCAGTACAGTGTGGCTGTGTAGCTCAGATGTGCTTGGTTAAATGACTTTCCCAGCAGATTCTACAATAGCTCGTGCCTTGAGAGAGAGATACACTGATATTTTTAGGCAGAATTTAGGGAAAAGAAAGCTTGCAGGAGGAGCCAGCCCCCTGTTCCACTGTGTTACAAAGACACGTTTAATTCCTTTCCAGTGCGCACTAGTATGCTGCGAAGATGTACACCTCAAATCACAGTATTCCTTCCTTCCTCAACCTTGCTGTGTAGTGGCTGCAACAAATGATAGACCAAATACTCTCTTCTCCCCTCTTCACTCCTGGGACAGCTGCCCCCATTATCAAACAAGACTCTGACCTTTTGATCGATCCATCTTGTCTCCTCCACAGAGTCTGAGCTGAGGTGCGGCCCTTTATTTATTCACGCAATGTAGGTTTCCTCATGCTGCTTCACCAGTGCACATCAACTGTGACCTCGAGACACTATCCCCTCCTGGGATAAGCATGTTTTTCAGTCCCCGGCATCTCTGGAGTAAAGACTGACAGTTCTTTAAAGGGGGGGGGGGGAAGCAGGTGGGAAGAATGACAGGCTGAAGTGCATTTTGGTTTAATAGGATAAAATGGAGCTTAATGAAAGTAACTCAGTCTGCAAGTTGCCTGGTCCAGAACAGGATTTCAATGCAGTGCTTTCCTTTAGCTAATGCCTAATGTGGTAATATTTTTGCTGGTGGAAAAGGCATCGCCTCCTTTTGCCATTTTCCTTACCCTGTCCTTCTCATGTAATGCAAAAACATCTTCAACTGTATTTTTGCACTAAAAGTTCTGTAAAATTAATCAGCTGCTAGACAGCAGCCTGACTGGTAGCACTGGGAGGAATAGATGACAGTGACAACCTGCTGGTGCCAAACACAACCCATTCTGCTTCAAGTGGCCCAAGAAAGAGACCCCAGAGTGGAGACAGCCCCACGGGCACACAGACCAGATGCTTGGTTCTGCTTCTCCACCAGGCAAGCAGAGATCATTTCCTCACTGCTCCATGTAGAGTTTAGTGATCCATGGGAGAAGGTTCACTGACTGGGTGTACACCATGGGACTCCATCTCTGGGGCTGGAAACATGTCTGCAAACAAGGGTTCTGCTTCAGCCCTGCTGAAGAGTATGCTGGTTATGAGATTTGGGGAACTGAGTTTCAGGCACCTGAGCACCAGCCCAGGCTGGGGAGCAATTGCTGAAGACAGGGCAGTCCCACACAACCAGTGGGATGTGAGAGTCTGGGTTCTCCTGCTCTGGATTCCAGCAGTGCCTGGCGTTGGGCATGTTGCCGTCACTCCTCCCAACAGCAGCTCGGGGCACTGCTACTCACACGGAAGGGACGGCAGGACCTGGCTGCTGAGAGACCACTGGAGAAGGGGACCTTAGCAGTCCATCCACTCATTGGCTTGCTCAACCATCTCTATCATCTCTGGGAGATCTTTGTTCAACACTTCCCTGAAACCCACCACCAAGACTGAACGCCTTCCTGACAACCCGCTGCCATCTCCTGTCATCTTTACCATTTCAAGGTCTTTTTTCTTGGTGTCTCAGCTACACCCTTCTTGCTGTTCTTCAAGCACGTGCTTTGTTGTCCTACTCACCCCCATATCAAGAACAGCTATTTTCCTTTGCACCTTATTAACCAGCTGCTTTTCTCTAGAAAAAAGCAGCCTCATTCATGTCAGTCTTTCAATGCTAGCTATTACCTGGACCCTCCGATTCTCCTCCGAATTCTCTGGTGGGACCTCCAAAGCAGATTCGCTGTGTCTTGCTCTGCAAAGCCCAACATATGTCAGTATTTGAGCTGATGTCTTAACCTGCCATGACGTAAGTGGGCTTGTGGTTAATGCTCCAGGTTGTATGTGTTGCTGCACTATCTTGTTTCTTTTACCACAGCTTTACTGCCTTGCATTCAGCTTGCGAGCTGCACTGCAACACTGCTCCCCATCAGCTAGACCCTAGCCTTCACCTGCAAGGTTGCTAAAGGAACTGCCTTCATCCACCTTCATCCACCTTCTGTCAGCGGTACAGACTCAGAGGAGGTCTCCGTGGACAACCTCTCCAGAGCAAGCTACCCCGATGGCCATCAGAATAACGGTTTTCTAGCCTTCACACCAAGAGCGACTGTCTTATTTCTTGTATGGCACCCCACATGGCATCCATAAAAGACCTCACCGAGTGATAGCTCAGAGCCGTCTCTTGTTAGGTGCTCTTGGAGTTCAGTTTTCTCCTTGGCCTCTTGGACACTGTTGAAAACAGCTGCTTCAGTTTTGGGGGAAAGAAGCAGAAAACTACCTGCTCTGGATGTTCTTCAGCAAATGAGAGGCAGGGAGGAGCTGAAATCTCTCCAGAGCACAGCCCAGTCCTTACTGCACTCGTGAAGAGAATGGCAAGGCCACAATTTCACAAAGTCATTTTTACCTTAAACCCCTCCACCAAACTTACTGAATATTAGCTTGAAAAAACAGTGGAGAAAACAGTTCGGAGGCAAGATTCCCTAAAATCTGCCTAACCACAGGCTGGAGGTGTCCATTCCCTATTTTTGTACTTACACACTTTCTAGTTATCCCTGGAGGTAGAACAGCCATGAGGATGCAATCCTCTGACAGCAGTCACACCATCACCCTTTGTGAGGGCAGAGATTTTCCATCCTGGCACTGTGTTGATGTACAGTAGGCTTATTACGTTCCTCCGGACATTGGTAACTCCTGACATCCAGCTCTTGCAGATGGAAAGTCTAGTCCCTTCGGGAATCCCCTTCATCATAACGCTTCTGTCCAAGAAGTTTTAGGGGACACGAGAGCAAGAATGCAGTCTCCTGAGCTCTTTAAAGAAGGGTGCACCTCCTGGAGAAGAGATTTACTCATCTTGTGACGTTAGCTGGCCAGATGACTAAACCGATGCATCAGAAAAGTTGGAGTTGATCTCAGTACTTAATGTAAGACAAGCCTCCTTCCCTATCCACCAATCTATGGGCTGGTTCAGCTAAAGGCTACTGGGGACTTTTGTTCAAATAGAACTAGGTATTGATAAATGAAAAGGGATGTAAAACACAGCGCACGGGAAAAGCCAAGTTACAATGTTAGGGGCAAGTCTTTTCAGGAGAGGAATTAATTTATTATCTTTTTTATTAGGGTGAAAAGTGATTTGCATTTTCAGTATCATCAAGAACTTTTCAATCAAGTAATCAATGAAGTTAAACAAAAATAAATTTCAGTGGTCAACAAGGACACACTTGGGCAACACTGGGCATTAGGTTCTGTTCCCAAGTATTATGTAGGTGTAGCTCTACTCCAAACACCTCTGAGATGAGGTGATATGGTCACTAAAATACCAGTGCTCTCATTGGTGACCTTACCAAACAGAAAGTTGAAGAACTCTGGGAGTACCACCATGGAACACCACTGGCAGAATGATAGTCCTGAATTTTTTCTAGTGTACCCACTTCCCCTTCTCAGATACCCTTCCATTAGCATAGGTTGCAAATACTTTCTAATTTTAAAACACCACTGTAGCCAAGGGCCTGTTTCTTAGTAATAATTAAGAGAGGACATGCACCTTTATGAAACTGTGTTGTTAGTTACTATCACTTGCTCAGCAAAAGGAGTGGTATAGTACAGAGCAGGTCAGGAATCAGTAGAGTATAGTTAATTTCCTTTTCAAAACCAGAAAAATCTCTTGCCAGAGGTGATGTAGTTTCAACTCAGGAAAGAGAAGAAGACACTGTTTTTAATTATACTTGGTAATGCAAGAAAATGTACAACAAACCCACTATTTTTATATCCCTCATGTAAAGTTTTATTTAGGTTGTTCCTTTGATGAAGCACTCATTCTTACAAAGCTTTTAACAACGCACTTGTTTAATTCCAGTGTACAAAAATATGTCTTTAAAAAAATTATTAAATTTTAGCACAGTATATCTGGAATCAAATAAATTTTTCGTACTCTACTATCTTTTCTCCAGAAGCAACTTCCACATCAAGAAGAACAAGGACATATTTCATTTGAGATGCAAACTCTGTTCCGTCCTCAGCCGCTTTCTCCTGCCCTGCTGACTGGTCGGCAAAGACGGGGACCGGGATGTTCCGTGTGCTGGGCACTGAAAGTTGTGGCACTGAGGGTGATGGATCCACGACACCATATAGGACCGCGAGATGGGAGACTGTCATGTCCCAAAGTGCACAGTAAGGACTTCGCAGCACCTTTCAGGAGGGACAGAAGTGAAAAAGTGCCCAGCTGCACTCTGGAGAGGATTGAGTGCCATGCAGAACGTGCTTTACATCCATGTCCCTGGTCTCTATCCCAATTCCTCCTAACGTGAGAGCCTCTCCAGTGTCAGCTGCAAAGGCACTGTGCTCCCTAGCAGCAGATCCTGCTCCAGCAGCCAGAGCAGCATCTCACTGGTGAAGAAACAAAACCTACCAAACCCAGCATGGCCCCTTCCTGCCCCCACCCCCCCCAAGCAAAGAAAATAAACTTACAGCCTATCCTGGGACTGCTGAAAAGTGCAGCTGTTCCGGGCACTAGCACTGATTCCCACCTGTTGGGTGGACTGTTGACAACAGACAGAACACTCCCTTTCAGAAGCAGACATGGACATTGGATGTGTGCTGGTGCCTGGGCATGCCCGCCTGGCTTCAGGGACGGACTTAAATTCAGTGTGTGAAGAGAGGGACAAAAATAAACAGAAGGCAGAGCCAGTAAATGCCGGTGCTACCTATCTACTTCCTCATCACCAGGATTTCTGTTTAGACTTCTTCCTCCTCTGTTTAATGAGGAATAAATTCTCGTTGATATCAGGATTAGCGTCTTTCTGTTTTTTCCATTTCTTCTTCCTTTTAGCACCTTCCAGATGCTCCTGCACATACCCAGTCTTGCTGCCTGAGAATGCCTGGAAAATGGACTTGTGATAGATTTTGCTGCCCTTATGTGCCTGCCTTTTACACCCTCTAGGGAAGTCCTCCTCCAAATTGTGGCTGATTTCAACATCGCTTCTGTCTTTCTCTTCTCTGGATTTCTCTGCCCGGGACATCTTCATCTTTTTGTGACGCTCACCATCTTTGTTATGTTTCCCACGTTCTTTCCAAGGCTTGCTCTTTTTCTTATGGCTGTGCCCCCCATGTTTTTCTTCCTGCCATGGTGTCTCTGACTGTTCTGGCAGAAGGCCGGCTTCCTGTAGTTCTGTAAAACACAGCAGTTTATTTCAACACACACAGAGAAAACCTAAAACTTAGTGCCTGAGCCGTCACAGCTTTCCTATTTTAGGTATGAAGTTAGCTATCAGAGAGATATTTTTTTTTCATGTTTTTTTTTTTTTTCTGCCAACGGACTAGAATCTTAACAAACTACAGTTTAATCCTCTGTCTGCTAGTTTATAGCATTTTTAATGTCAGTGGATTTTTTAGAATTAAAACATCTGACAACGCCCACCTAGTGGCTTTGACACAATAAATTTCTGTGATAGACACGGATGAATAAGGTCACAAATCTTTTACTACTGTTAGACTACCTGTTCAAATCCCTATAGCTTTTCCCAACACATGAAAATAATCCTACAATATTTCTAAAAGCAGCAAGCACAGAAGAAAGAATTTCAAAGAACTGAAAGGCAGGAGGGATCTCCCAAAATATACTGTACCTGCGATCTTTCTTTTTAATCTGTTCGCTCTTCTCTTGATATCATATTCATCATCATAGTAGTAGATGAATGGAGAAGTAGGGAACATGCTCCCATGCATCCGCTTTTCTGAGCACTCCTGCAAAACACATTTCAAGTCACTAGATGTGGCTGAGTTGTGATTTTTCCTGCAAAGGAAATGCAGATTCTGTAGGTGCAGGTTGCTACCTTTGGAGGATGTGGCCAGCAATTCTTTAAATACTGGTAATTTTATTACAATCCGATACTCCCACCTGTGCACACAGGAAAACATGCATTACATGAGCCAAGCTGCAGCCTTCTCGCAGAAAATGGAAAGAATCCCTTGTCTTCCCACAATTACTATACATCTGTAGCACTGATAGCAGCAGAGGACTAGAAGCAGGTGAGCACTCGGTAAATACCAGGCGAACTGCAAACGGACCTGTTGGATCTGGGGAACAGGGCTGTCCTGCCTGCAGCCAGGCCAGGTGCCCCCACTGCCTGCTTGCGCCGCTTCTCGCTGCCCCCTGCGCTCCCCCAGCACAACCACGAGCCCAGTCTCCTCAAAAGACAAATAGTTCTAATGGCAGAGGAGCTCTTTTAACCTGGATGATTTGGGTTGAAAGTAGGAGCAGAAATGTGGCAGACTCAAAGGACAGGGTGGCCTAAGGGAAGGAGTGAGCAGCGATGAGGAGCCAGGGGCAGCACCCCTGCCCCAGCCCATCTGCAGCCAGAACCATGTGTCTGACAGGCTGCGATTTTCTCACAGATACAAACCAAAAGCAAATCCTGCAGGAGACTCTGCTGTGCAAGCACATCTGCAGGGAAGAGGCCCTGAACAGTCGGCTGAGGTGAGGAAGGGGCTGGCTCTTGCATCACGTGCATGTCAAATGCTTGATTCAGGAACATGAATGTTTTTCACTGCTGTACACAAAGTTTTAGCAATGTCTTGCGAGCTAGGCTAACTGGGATGCTTCCTATGATTCTGTCTTTTTTTTCAGGGTACCAGGAGATATTAACTGATGCTTTCTCCTCCTGGTGAATTGCTTGTTAACTGTTTTGCTGTTAGGTTGTGTGACAAGTGAACTTGTCCTCGCATGCACAGAGGAGCAATGGCAGCTCAAGGCTGGAGACTACCAAAGTCTGAGGGCTCAGCCTTACCCCTCTGTGAAAGCAGGCTGAAAGGGACCTAGGAGAGGGCAAGTCCATCCATCACCTGAGGCTGTTCTCCACAGCTGTTCATCCAAGATATGCATATCCTGGTAGATGGACCGGATTCCACACTGAACACCTTGAACAGCCCCCTATCACCACACAGAGAAGCCTCCTCTCTCACCTTTCCCGGGTCCTCCCTCAGATTTAAGAGGAGAGAGAAGCATAACAGAGAAATGACATTTCAAATACCTGTGTTTCACATGAGTGAAACCTAAGAGTGGCCTTCAGGCAGGGCACAAAGCTGCCTGCCTATCTGGAATAAATGAAAGAAAATATTATCCCTAAACATTGCCAAAGAGGTTACTGAAAACAACACTGATGGGCTTTAGAAAGGAATATGCAAAGACACATTCATCTTTCTGTGACACCTGTGAAATGCACTGCTTGAGAGCCCGCATCAAATCTAGGGCTTGCTCTGCAGGCATGTGGCCTGTTCACGATTTTTCTTTTGTTAATACGCTGACAAAGAAGCCTTAGCGAATGAAATGCACACACAACCCAAACTGGCACTCCTCTTTTTCTCTTCATCTCCACTGCACTGATAAATCAGCTCAGCAATGTCCAACATGCACTTGGCTATATCCTTCCCTCTCAGGAAAGCTGCCACTGCTGCCATACACTGTGTACTGTTAAATACTCTTGGGACAGTCTTCAGCGCTGGAAGTATTGTACAGAGGATGGAAAGCAGAGCCTGCTACCAACCCGCAGGAGGAATTTTCTGTGTGATTGGCATACTGGGATATGAATGCAAGGCACATCTGCAGATGTTGTACAGTTCCTTATCCCTGCTGCCTCCAGAACTTGCTGCAGCCTGAATAATGCAATGGGCTGTCCCGCATTAACTTACCCTCCCTCTTAACTTTCCTATGGGGATGCCCCTTAAAACGAGCACATCTTTGTTATGGACCATAAGAGACAATCTTTTAGATGTGTGGACTGCAATGAAAGGAACTATGATGTGAAGTCTACTAAAGAAAGTAAGATTACTTGTCCTTATTAAATCCTCAGTTTACATAAAAATACGTCTGTCTTAATAAACAATACAGCAAATTTGGGCAACCTAACTGCCAGGTGTTGGAACCTCTGTCTTTATTTCCATCTCTACAAATGAGAAGGGATCCACAATGACTTCCTTACTGGAATTGTACTGGTAACTCTGGGATTCTGCAAGCTTTTTGCTCTTGCCTCTGCTTTTGGGAAAGGCCTCCCTAGACCTCTAGCAAAGAAAAGGAATTTCAGGTGTTCCTAAACTAGATTAAACGGTAACATGAAAGGAAATGCACTGCAGTGGGAAGCACTGATTATGATGCGTCTATATAAAACTAATCCCTGCCTTTTCTTCTTGGTCAGTTTGTTATTCCTGTGCTTTAACTGCTCAAAAAAAGCAATAGAGCAGGGTTCCTGAGGTGTAGAAATGGGAAAAATGTCACAAGATGCTTGTCATCACAAGTAATATTTACCTGCTTAAAAATATTTACATTAAAACAAAAAAAATCAACAAAAGTCCTCTTTTTTCCCCCTTAAATTATAGGCAGATCTCTGACAGAGCTGCTCACCACATGAACTCAGGCACTGATTACGACCTCAGTTTTCTTAGCCAGTGAGAGCTGCAAATCTCAGATGCATTGCCTGTCCAGCTGGGTCACTGTAAAGATGCACACACAGGCTGCTAGTCCAATTTCCTTGGCCATTCTTGGCGAGAAGGTTTAGTGATTTGAGGGCAAATACTCAGTTATCATTACATAATCCGATGTGTGTCCTGGACGATTTTCTGTGTGCATACAGAAAGATCTGGTATTTCGTCCCTCCTGTGTTGCTATTGACTTCTCCATTTTCATTCAGTCATTACTCAGGCTATTTCTGCTCATTGTATGCTAGTAAAAATACAATCTTATCTTCTTTGATAGCCACAAAGTGTTGTCCTTGAGTCACTTTATTCCCTGATTTTGTAGTTTCTACCATTTTCTATCCAAGCAATTACTATCAGCTCCTCCCATATATTTAATAATTATTTTTACAGCAGCCTTCTTTGTATCCATGCATGGCTGCCTCCTGCCTCCCTCAAACGCCATTTTTTGACAGTTTAGTAAAATGTTCCTTATCCATTGCCAGCAATCAGTCTCACTTCTTCACTCCTGTCGCCTCAATTTTTATTGTAAAGTCTCATTTTAGTGTCTATATTACTGGAGGGGGCTTTATTCTCGTTTTGTTTAGCCGGATCAGTTTCAGTGCTGTTTTCACAGGCTTTATCAACTCCAGTCCCAAAGAACTGGCAGAAGATGCTCGTTTGCATGCCTGTATTGCTGAGGTCTCACACTGCTGCCGCATGCGTAGCTGTGTCTTGAGCAGATGTCTGGCAGGTGAAGCCGAGGAGTCGTATGCCTGTACCACAGCCAAGGCAGTGCCTATATGCCTGCCGTGCCAGGGATGACACCCGGCTGCTGGCACACGCTCGTCTCTTAATGAGTTTAGATTGCAACCGCTGCTTATTTCCTGCCCCTTCCACCTGCCCGTGCAGGCAGTGGTGTGTCCTGGATGTACGTGATAGCCTCAATGCACCATTCGAAGAGGAAAATCTTGTCTCCAAGACAGCCTGGCATTAAAAACCTGTTTGTCTGTCAGCTCTGCCATGAGAAGATCCCACCAAACCTGCCCTACCTGTCCCACTATTCCCCACAGGGATTAAGTATTTAGCTGAAAACAGCAGCAAGCTTTTAACAACACAACTTCAGTAGCTGCAGGAGTCAACACACAGAGCACGCGAGAAAGAAGGATTTTGCTGGGAATTTGCTATGGCTAAGCTGTAGGAAACTATAAACTTAACCCATGCAACACATGAGTAACATTCATTTTCTAGAATACTTGTGGCTCCTGGACTTATTCCATAAAAGAAAACAACTGACACTTGTTTGGTGTTGATATTTGCAGGTAGAGAGCTGCACTTGTCATGACAGGAGGCTGAAAAAGGTGATGATAAACATCAGCATTGATGCTAGAAGATGCAGCAGACCACCAGTTTTTACTGAAATCACTTAAAGCTCACGATGTCCTCCTTCATCAGGCTGAGTACCTTACAGAAGAACGATGTCAAACTTAATTCAGATGTTGAATTAAACTAAGAAACTACAAATAAGGATCACCAAAAGCAGGCAGAAATGGAAAATTCTTAAAATAGGCATACAAATTGTTGGGCTGATTGTGGTGAAGAACCTTACATGATGTTGAACATGGCAGTAAGGCACTAATATTTCATCTTATGAGCCACGGGAAAAAAAAACAAACAAAAAAACCCCCCAAAAAACCAAGCTCTCTTCAGCAACTGTCTGTTTCCCAATGAATATTCTCTCTCCCAGGCAGTCGTATTTTGATTTAGGGTTTAAAAAAACAAATCAATAAACCTGCTAAGAAGAGATAGAAAGTTTTCTTTTCTTCTGTATCTTTAAATTAGATGGGTGAGATCACTTTATACATTGGCCTCCGCTGACTGCAGCAATGCTGCAAGATCACAAACATTTCATTAGAGCAGCCCTATGTATAGCGTTAGCTTGACTCTTCCAGCTCTTTTCTCCAATCACACACTGTGGCAGAGACGACTTTCTACCCCAAGGATATACTCAACACTGAGGCAGAGACTGCTGAGACTTACATATCCAAAATGTCCTTTCTGGGAACAGTTGTAGCAGTACACTAAAGCAGAGCGCTCAGAGTGAGAACTGTCCGACTTGATTGGTCCTGGTTTTGTCTGAAAGATGGAAACAGGCAAGAATTAGGTCTGGTAGTGTTCTGAATGCTGAGTTAAAAATAAATTAAAATTACATAAATATAATTTTATTATGCTTCAATCAATACATTTCTGCTTGCTGTTGGAATACTAAGTTTGAAAAAGAAGCAAGTGGCTCCTATTACTGTAATTTTGCAGAGCAAGGTTCAGCCTGAGCATCACAAATGAGTTGGGAAGAGGCATCCCCAGTATCTGTTGCACTGGGCATGTTATTTCAGCTCTGAATACACAAAAATAGGCTGCTGATTTCTCTCTCTCCCCTCCTCGTCTCCCAGCCCCCTCCCCCTCTCACAGATGCCGCACATCCCCCGGGATGGACAGGGCCACCAGACATTGCAACCAGCAGCTGGACAGGCATGTTTGTGTATTGCTGAACTAGTCTTGCTTAAAGCATCATGGCAAAGATCAGATGGAGGTATGGGGCCGTCACCTGCCACATTCCCAAGCCTGCACCCACTTCCAACAGCAGTGCTCGGAAGCAGGTGTGCTGCAGGACAACCTGCCAGTCCTTCCAAGAGAACGGGGCATGGGTTCTGCTCCCAGCAGAGGAGACACGATGCTAGAGTCCGTAGCTGCTCTTGGGGCTCACGTAGGGCAAAGGAAGACTTAGGACGCTCCATTGTATTCGGGGGAACAGGCAGCTCTTTTTCTTTTCCCCATTTAGCACCACTAAGTGGAACAGGTGAACATATTGTTCCTTCTTTTGCTTTTCACACGTGCAAGCACGTTCATCCCCTGGAGAAGTGACTGCCGCAGAGCCCATGTCTGGCAAGAGCTGGCACAAGTACAAACAAGAGGTGTGCGAATTCTGGCTAAAAAGCAGCAGGGCAAAAGAGCAACCTTATTGCTTTCAGCATTACCTGCATCTCCTTCTCTCTGGAGCTAAAGGAGCACAGAAGAGTGGCCTAGATTTCAAACAAATTAGTACTATTTGGTAAAGCTCGTTATGGGAATTGCTTTTTTCTTTAAATCTGTATCACCATGCACTCCTACTGTTAGAGCCACTGTGTTCTCCTGTACAGCCTCCAGAAGAATGACAGCACTGCTTGTAAAATAGGCAGAAACAACAGAAATCTTCCAATGCCATTTTTTATGAATCTGATCACACTTGCAGGGTCACCTTATTTTGAACCTCTTCAGCCTTGGGTTTGATTGTGTGTTTCAGATTCATGTTCCTCAGTTCAGATTCACTCACCAGAAGGAGGCTAAAGGAAGGCTAAGGAGAGTGACACATCCAACAGTGATTTGTGACAAAAGGCGGGGAAACAGGCAAAGGAAAAAAACCCTGCCACCTATGAAGTAATTTGTATATTTCTTATCCATGACTTACAGCAAGAGCTCTTCAGCTAACAGTAGTGCGTAAGTGACTTACTAAGCCGGCTTAGTTTTTCAGTTATTCTTTTATCATAAATACATAGAACAGGCAAGGATAAAAAACCCAAACCTGAATGCAAACATTTGTATAATCCTTGAGGAATAATCTGTGGATTTAATTTACTAGATCAATCACCTATAGTCTAGTTTTCAGAATGAGGGGTGGCCCCAGAAATCACCTCCACTTTGGATAGGGCTCCTAAAAAGCAGAAGTAAATCCCACAAGTGATACCCTCCTCTGCCTTCCCACCATGTAGAATTTTACCCATATTAAATCTGTTTCCAAAGCTGATGTCCATTGAAGCCCACACTGGGATGCTGCCACAAAACCCAAACAGGGGCCTTCAGCCAGTCCCTGCCTGCTAGAGAGCTCTGCAACCAGAATACTTGTACGGTACAGCTATCAAAAATGAAATCAGGACCATTACGTCACTCCAGCTTTCTGCCAGCTAGGCCTTAAAATGAACCATAATGTCAGTCTGAAAATGACATGATTATACGATTTGGTCTTTGCAAGGTGCAGTGTAACAATAAGACACAGTTACAAAACCCAGGTATTATTCCGGAGGCACGATCCTTTACATTCCAAGATGTTTTCTGCTAGAATGCCTGCTGACAAGTCTGACACCTTCATCTGCTGAATGGTCATCATCCGATGTAAACAATTATGATTTTGGTCATCGTTAGCATTCTGCCATTGAAACTCTAGTAAAATTTACAGTGAGCTCAAAACACTACTACTTTTTACAAAAAAGGTAGGTGAGATCTTGCACTGTTTTGAACTGCGCTATTGAAAAT